>NC_079494.1:59350451-59558298 GCF_030052815.1 Hevea brasiliensis | reverse complement strand
TCCTTTCGAGTTCGGGACCACCACGGTCGGGAATTCGAGTCTCGGGGGCCGGACCATAGTTCACACCTAGGAGACGCAAGTCCACACCATCAGTGTGCAGCTCTCCAGGGAGAGTATTTAGGGGACTAGCCCCTGCATCTTACCTTGTCGAAGTGGCATAGGGAATGTTGGCAGTGGCCGGTGCATGCTACGGTGTGGATCGTGAGCTGTCGGATCAGGGTATGCGAAGAGGACTACTATAGTCGCTTTAACACAAGCAGCGGACTGCTCCTGTACCACAAAGGGTAGGAAGCGATAAACACAGGCGGTGGTCCATCAACGAGGCTGCATCAGGAGTCGGTG
Organism: Hevea brasiliensis; assembly: GCF_030052815.1. Lineage (NCBI taxonomy): Eukaryota > Viridiplantae > Streptophyta > Magnoliopsida > Malpighiales > Euphorbiaceae > Hevea > Hevea brasiliensis. The sequence continues at coordinate 59,557,956 of NC_079494.1, read as the reverse complement.
AGAGGCGGACACTAGAATACTGCCGGGGCCTATGCCATCGGAGCTCGGGAGGAGCAAGATGCTCGGATGTCGTGGGAGTGCGTTTTCCCTCTACAAGCGTTATTGTGCATGCATTGGTGGATCAGGATCCACTCATTCCTGTTGCATCAAACTACCCATAGAGGGAGTTCTAGTAGAGGAGAGTGATTAAGACATTACGGTCACAAATCCACTAGGCCATAGTGTGGTAGTGAATAAGGTGTATAAAGGTTGCCCATTGGGGATTCAGGGGTATGAATTCTCGGCAGATCTAATTGAATTGCCCTTCCACGAGTTTGATGTGATTTTGGGAATGGACTGGTTGTCACGTCATCAGGCAATAGTTGATTGCAAATTGAAGAGGATTTCTCTGAAAACTTACGAGGGTAATGAGATTCTTGTTGTGAGTGAAAGGGTGATTTCTGTCAATGTTATCTCAGCCACATTTGCAAAAAGATTGATGAGAAATGGCTGTGAAGCTTACCTAGTACATGTGGTTGATACTAGGCAAGCTAAGCCGAACCTATGTCATATACCCACAGTAAGAGCCTTCGGATGTATTTCTGAAGAGTTGCACAGTTTACCACGAGAGGGAAGTCGAATTTGCTATTGAGGTAATGCAGTACAACACCCATTTCTATTGCTCCTTATAGGATGGCACCTTTGAATTGAGAGTTGAAAACTTCGGTTGCAAGAGTTGCTTGATAAGGGGTTCATATGCTGATGTGTCACCATGGGAACTCGGTCTTGTTTGTGAAGAAAAAGGATGGAACCTTGAGATTGTGTATTGATTACCAGCAGTTGAACAAGGTAACTGTGAAGAATAAATATCCATTACCCAAAATTGACGATCTGTTTGATCAGTTGAAGGGAGCTGTTGTATTTTCAAAAATTGATCTCGGTCGAGGGTATCATCGATTGAGGTAAAGGATGCGGATGTGTCAAAAAGCGCATTGAGAACGATATGGGCATTATGAATTTCTAGTGATACCGTTTGGTTTGACAAATGCACCAGCAGCATTTATGGACCTTATGAACCGTATCTTCCATTTATATCTAGATCGGTTTGTAGTGGTCTTTATTGATGATATTCTGGTGTATTCCAAGACCAGGGAAGAACATGATGAACATTTGAGGATTGTTCTGCAAACCCTGCGAGAGAAGAAGTTGTATGCTAAATTTGTCCAAGTGTGACTTTTGGATGAGTGAAATCTCTTTCCTTGGACACATAGTATCAGGCGAGGATTAAGTGGATCCCAAAAAGATAGAAGCGGTGATGGAATGGAAGCCTCCTAGAAATACAGCGAGTCGAGAAGTTTCTTGGGGCTAGCTTCGGTATTCTGAAGATTTGTGAAGGGGTTCTTACTTATGCATTGCTCCAATGACCAAGTTGTTGCACAAGAATGTGAAGTTTGGCTGGAACGACAAGTGTCAAGCCAGTTTTGAGAGGCTAAAGGCTATGTTGACAGAAGCACCAGTGTTAACACAGCTAGTGTCAGGGAAAGACTTTGTGGTCTATAGTGATGCCTCACATAATGGGCTAGGGTGTGTATTGATGCAAGAGAGGAAGGTGGTCGCCGTGCTTCGGCGATTAAGCCCACATGAGCAGAACTACCCTACTCATGACCTAGAGTTAGCGGCAATTATCTTCGCATTGAAGATATGGAGGCATTATTTATATGGTGAAACATGCTACATCTATCTGAGACCACAAGAGTCTAAAATATTTTCAACCAGAAGGAGCTCAATCTTAGGCAGGCGATGGATTGAGTTCTGAGACTATGATTGTGTAATAGATTATCATCTGAGAAGGCAAATGTAGTTCTGCGATGCTTTAGCGAAGTCCATCACGGCTTTAAGATCACTAAATGCCGTGTGTCCTTAACTCAAGATGGAGCTATTTTGGTGAGTTGCAAGTGAGGCCAACCACTTTCACCCGAGATACAAGATAGCGGAGGCGGATGAAAATTAATGGCCATTGTGGGTAGAATTCGGAGGAAAGAAGCTGAATATGAGGTGAAAGCGGATGGGTTACATCTTCTGGAGGAAGAGTGTGCGTACCAAATGATGGGAGCGAAGGCAGTATTCTAAAGAAGCACACACTAGTGTTTATGCTATGCACTCGAGAAGCACGAAAATATATAATGATTTGAAGCCTCATTATTGGTGGCACAGTATGAAGAGGATATAGACTATGTGACTAAGTGTTTGACATGTCGACAAGTTAAGTAGAACATCAAATTCCATCGAGTTACTCTGACTTATAAGCATACTGAATGGAAATGGGGCCAGTCATTATGGATTTTGTTAGTGGTCTACCTCTCACCCAAAAGAAGCATGATGCGATGTGGGTGATAGTGGATAGATTAACGAAGTCGGCACATTTCTGCGATTAGGGTGACTACTCACTAGAGAAGCTAGCGGTGTATATCGATGAGATAGTTAGACTCCATGGAATCCCACTTTCCATCATATCGGCCCAGAGACCAAGTTTGGCTCGAGATTACGGAAAAAGTTGCAAGAAGCCTTGGGCACACAACTCCGTTTATACGGCTTTTCATCTCAGACGGATGGGCGATCGAGCGAGTAATCCAAGTAAACTTAAGAACTAATTGAATTTTAATTAATAAATTGAAATGATAGTAACAATGTGAATTATGTGACAAATCCTAGAGGATATGCTCAGGAGTTGTGTCATTGAGTTTGAGGGAAGTTGGGATAGATACCTCCCACTGGCAGAATTCGCATATAACAATAGCTACTAAGCTAGCATTCAAATGGCTCTGTATGAAACCTTTGTATGAAGGAAATGTAGAACCAGTTTGTTGTTGAATTGGGTGAAGATAAGGTGGTAGGACTAGACACAGTGAAGCGGTGAGGAGAAAGTGAAGAAAATCAAAGTAAACCTGAAGGTTGCCTCAGATAGACAAAAATCATATGCCAACTTGAAGAGGAAAGAGATAGAGTATGCAGTTGGCGATAAAGTGTTTCTCAAAGTCTCAACACTTTGTGGAAGAAATGCGAGGTTTGGAAGGAAGGGTAAGTTAAGCCCTAAGTTCATTGGCCCTTATGAAGTCATTGAACGTGTGGTACCAGTGGCCTATCGGCTAGCTTTACCAGCAGAACTGGATAAAATTCATAATGTATTCCATGTTAAGAAGATATCGCTCAGACCTTTCAGATGTCATTTCCATGGAAGAGATTGAAATCCAACCGGACTTGACATATATAGAAGAACCTATCTGAGATCTAGCTCGATAAGTGAAGGTGAGAAATAAACAAATTCCTTGGTGAAAGTGCTTTGGAGGCACCACAACCTTTGAAGAGGCAACTTGGGAATGTGAAGAGATGATGAGGCAATAGTTCCCTCAACTGTTTGCATCAGGTAAATTTTGAGGACGGAATTTTTTCTTAGAGGGGAAGAGTTGTAACATCCTCACTTTAGCTAGTCCGTACAGTCTACTATTTCGGTGACCAATGTCGGTCCGGACAGCTAGAACACCCAAAAAAATATTTAAACTAAAGTGAGGAACCAAAATTAACTCAAATATTAATAAGAAAAATTTAGGAAAAATTTTAGAAATAAAATACAACCAAGTTAAATGAGTTGGTGCTCTAGCGATGGGAACTGGTGAGAAGTTGCAATTCTTGCAACTAGGAGCCCTATACCAGAGGAAAAATTATAAAATAATTTTTGGGACTCGAAGAAGAAGGGTCATAGAGGTTCTTATGGCATTAGAATGCCACGAAAATGAAGGCAGGCGTGAAAAACACAATTTTATACCAGTGAATTCAAAAATTTTCACCTAGGGTCACATGCATCATGCAAGATTTATTTTTATCTATTTGATTTCAATGATAAACAACATATTAAAACTCTTTTAATATGTTTTGGATCTGTATTTGCCATTTAAGATTTTAAAATTAATCAGTTAATTTTAGAACCTAGATTAAATCAAACGATTACACTAACCTCTTGATGCCTTTGCGGCGTGTCTGCGCCTTTGAGATTCGTCTTGAGGACACCAAATGTTGTCCCTCTAGCTTGTCACACCAAGAACACCTATGGCAGCCCTTGAACAGCTTCTAAAGCTTTTCTATTAATTAGAAATTCAAGTTCTGCCTTTTAAGAGATTAGAGATGTAAGCAGGACACTAGAAACAATTTCTAGTGTTCTTAATTCAGAAGATTGATGGCTAATCTCTTTGAATTGATGAGAGATGAAGAAGAATAGATAGAGAACCTCAAAATGGCGTGACAAAGGAGAGGAGTGGCTGCTGGTTGTTTTTCTTTTCATAACAACACTTAAATAGCTAGGTTAACAAATCAAACCCTTGCCACATGTCACTCATTGATTAGCTCTAGGTTTAAGTGACCCAATCACATTGTGCCAAGTGTCAAACCTATATATAATCTTGATTTTAATCATCTTACATGATTAAAAAACATTTAACAGCTTATGTGTAATCCCATGTGTCACCATCTCATGGTGCCACGTGTCTGCTTGTGAAATGACCAAAATGCCTGTGTCTTAATTTTGAGTTCTTAACCCAAAATAATTATTTTCTTCTTCTAATTAATTTATATCAAATATAAATTAATTAATTAATCTCTATTAATTAATTTCTCATTAATTAAATTCATATTTAAACACTTTAAATATAAATTTAACTTATACTATACATCCAATAATCTAGATTTGGTTTCAAGTCATGCTAGGGACTTTGCAATTTAATTGCAAACCAAACCTATTTAATTAATCAATTAAACTCTTTAATTAATTAATTAAATCATATTTAAATAGGTGATAACTTGTGTATGTGTGTGACTTACTAGGCTCATCACTAATTGGCAATGAGACATGATATCAACTCTTAATATCATCAGAACTCTTTCTTACCATAAATGATTTCTCTAAATCATTTTATGAACCTCATAGACCATGGTTAACACCTAGCATAGCATGCCATGGCCACCCAATTAGTAATAAGGTTTACCTTAAATGAACCTATAATCATATGTTACCATGCACTAGAATCTCTCTGTTACAAAATCCCAACTCAATTTGAGTCATGGTTTATGTCAAACTCCATTTGCTATGAATATTATGTTCTCTTTTAATTCCAGTTCTTGATTAAAAGATTTTCTCATCGAAACTCTTTTACGAATAAATCTATCTGTCTGGCAGGAACTTGAAACATCGAGAACAATTAAATGAACATAGGATTTTATCTCTATTTACTTAGAGAGCAGATTCCATCTTGATCAACACCTACCTCCATATATAACTAGTAGGAGCCAACACATGCCCATATACCCATACATAGTACAAGTATGAAAGCGATATCAAACTCAAACTACCTATATACAAGATAAGCTGTGCTATCTCGGGTCTAAGATTATATGCTGTGATATGATTTTTTATAATACATTTTCAAGTGTAAACTCCATGTGCTTGTCATAAGTGTCCTAGTTGACCTACTTATCATTTATAAGTGCCTATCATGTTTGTTATATGGCATGAGACTCACCATTCCATCTTATTTATATCTCATATAAATAACTTGGGAACAAACATGAATACAATCTTTACGGATAAGTCATGTCCTTATTATGAAGTATCCTCGATTGTGAACCTATTTATGATACTTTGTGCTAGAAATATTGTCACTCATATTCTTAACAACTTAAGAATAATATTTCTAACAAAATATCAATGGACCTTTTCTATTACACATAAATATATTATGTAAGCGGAAAAGTGGAAATGCCATTTATTAATAAAAATATGTACAAGATACATACTAAAAGATATGCTCTAGGGCATACTACTAACAATCTCCCACTAGCACTAGAGCTATTCATTACAATATCTTAGACCTATCTTCTCAAGATGTCGGTCTAGGGAGCTTGTGACAAAGGCTTAGTGAATGAATCAGTTGGATTTTCAGCTGATGCTATTTTCTGCATGGCTATATCGCCTTGCCCAACTATATCTCTGATAATGTGGTAGTGCCTTTCTATTTGTTTGGATTTTGGGTGAGACCTTGGTTCCTTAGCTTTGTATGTTGCTCCATTATTGTCACGGTGTAGTGGGCTGGCGACTCAATGGAAGGAACTCTGTAAGTTCTGTCACGAACTTCTTTATCAAGCGACTTCCTTTGCGACATCGATGCGACAATATACTCGACCTACGTAGTGGAATCTGCGATCGTGCTCTGTTGGAACTCTTCCACTTATTGCACCTCCATTACAAATGAACACATATCAAAGGTAGACTTTCTATCATCGATATCGATTGGAAATCGAAATCGGTATAACCATCCAATTGCAAGTCTCCACCTCCATAAATCAAGAATAAATCCTTAGTTCTTCTCAAGTACTTAAGGATATTCTTGTGACTATCGATGTTCCAAACTGGATTGGATTGATACTGCTAGTCAAACTAACGACATATGCGATATCAGGCCTAGTACACAACATTGCATACATTAAACTTCAAATAGGAGAAGCATATGGAATCCTGTCAATCTAATCACTTTCTTTAGGTGTCTTTAGAGACATCTCTTTAGAAAGATAGATACCATGTCTCACTGGTAACAATCCTCTCTTGGAATCAAGCATGTTAAACCTCTTTAACACCTTTTCCAAGTATAGACTTTGGAATAAACCAATTATTCTTTTAGCTCTATCTCTATAGATCCGAATCCCAAGAATATAGATTGCCTCCCCTAAGTCCTTCATAGAGAATGTATTTGACAACCATACCTTTATAGTTGTCAACATACCTGTGTCATTACCCATCAATAGTATGTCATCCACATATAAGACAAGTAAAGTGATACTCACCTTCTTATATACACATAGTTCATCCTCATTTTTGATAAAACCAAATGACTTAATGGCTTCATCAAAACGGATGTTCCAACTCCTCGAAGCTTGTTTCAACCCATAAATGGATCGCTTTAGCTTGCATACCTTGGAACCATCTTGGGATTCAAAACCCCTAGGTTGTTCCATGAAAATGTTTTCTTCAATGTATCCATTGAGAAAAGCTGTTTTGACATCCATCTGCCAAATCTCATAATCATAGTATATAGCTATTGCTAATAGAATCCTAATTGATTTAAGCATGGCTCCTCATAGTCGACTCCTTGCCTTTGGCGAAACCCTTTCGCTACTAGCCTTGCCTTATAGGTCTCTACCTTTCCATCAGAACCAATTTTCTTCTTGAAAACCCATTTGTTCCCTATAGGTACAATACCTTGGTGGGTCAACAAGATCCCAAACTTGATTCTTATACATGGAATCAATCTCGGATTTCATAGCATCAATCCATTTTGAAGAGTCTATATCTGATATAGCTTCTTCATAGGTAAGTGGATCATCTCCATGATCTACTTCTTCATGAGTAGACAACTCTTGTTCTTCTTCATGATGAAAACCATATCTCCTTTGGTGGGTGAGATACCACAGTTGTTCTACGAGGAGCAGTGTAGATGTTTCATCAATGGGTATAGGTTGACTAGATGGATCTATATCCATCGATGCATTGGTTGGTCGAATTCTCCAATTCTAACTCTATTTGCCTTCCTTTGCCTCCTTCTTGAACAAGCATTTGTTCAAGAAATGTAGCATCTCTACTTATCACAACCTTTTGTGAAGTAGGCAAATAAAAATAATATCAAAACTATCTTTTGGATATCCAACAAATCGACCTTTTTACGATCTGGTCTCCAATTTATCGGTGTTGACTTTTTGATATAATTTGGACAACCCCAAATCTTAACATGCTTAAGACTTGGTTTTCTTCCATGCCATATCTCATAAGGTGTGGAAGAAAGCGATTTTGATGGAATCCTATTCGAGAATATACAAAGTGATTCTAATGCAAATCCCCAAAGAAGATTGGCATATCGGTATAGCTCATCATACTACGTACCATATCCAATAGAGTGCGATTTCTCCTTCGAGATACACCATTCATTTGTGGCGTTCTGGAGAGTCGGTGAGAAACAATGCCATGCTCTCTCAAGTATTCATCAAATTCGATACTCAAATATTCACCTCCACGATCGATCGAAGAGCTTTAATACTCTTTCTGTTTGATTTTCTACTTGATTTAAATTCTTTGAACTTTTCAAAGGATTCATGTTTGTATTTCATCAAATACAAATACCCAAACCTTGATTTATCATCGATTAAAGGTAATAAAATAATGAAAGCCCCCTCTAGCCATTTCTTTAAATGGACCACATACATCACTATGTATTAGCTCCAAAATATTTTGACTCTTGGCCCTTGTCCAACAAAGGGTGATCTAGTCATTTGCCACGAAGGCAAGATTCACAAGTTGGAGTAGGCTCGAGCCCAATGAGGATAGAATCCCCATTTTCTCCAACTTTGCAATCCTATCTTCTGCAACATGACATAACCTTAAGTGACAAATATATTTTGAACTTGAGTTGGTTTTCACCATGGCATTGCATTCATTTAGAGTGCTATACTCTGGCCAGTGGAAGCACTTTCTTACTGGCAATGGAAACACTTTCCCTTTGGTAGTGGAAACACTTTCCTTTACCTTTGTTAACTTTGATCTTCCTTTTCTGTTTAGCTATTTTCTTGGAAGGACCAGGAATACGAGGTTTCTTTTTCTTATTGCCCTTCTTCTTGTTGGACTTTCCAGTGAAGAAGATGCAATCAAAGCTACCTCTTTTCCTTTATTGCTGGCATATTCTTTTGGGCAATAACCAGCATGTTGAGTAAACCGACTAAGGTGCATTCTGTTTAGTCATATGGAAATTTGTCACAAAATTCCCAAAGACTCGGGAAGGGTGAAGGATCAAATCCGTCGTAGTTGGAAATCCATGTTGAAGTCAAGATGTTCCAAGCTGCTCAATCAGTAGAATCATCTTGTGGACATGATCCCCAACATTACATCCCTCGGACATCCTCATACGGAATAGGCTGTCTAGATATCTCATACCTAGCATTCCCTTTGTGCTCACCATACAACTCTTGTAGGTGAAGGAGGATCTCACTCGCACTCTGCATGTTCTCATGTTGCTTTTGTAACTCATTACTCATGGAAGCAAGCATGTAACATAACTCTCATATCATGCTCCTTCCACTTGTCCAAAGTTTCATGTTCCTCTTGTGTGGCCTCTGGAGGTAAGGGACAGGAACATTTGAATCTAGAACATATCCTATATGTTCAGGTTGAGACAAGTTTCAAATTTCTTAGCCAATCGGAGAGATTAGGTCTGTCAACCTATTGTGATCAAGTATGCTTGCAAGGATATTGGATGGTGGTGGTTGTTTTGTGCTCATTTTATCGGAAAATTAGCGAGAAAATAACGATTAATTAGTAAATGTATCATGTAATTAACCAAAATGATTATGGTCTTTTAATCAAATTGGTCCTCCCACTAACTTAGCGAATCCTACACTTCCAAAGTAAGCGGAAATCCTAGTTGGATGGATTTCTAGTGGGTGATTAATTCTTATAATTCTATTGATCATCCTCGGTACATCCATTATTGGAATTACAATAAACTATAAGTGAGCAACTCCTTGCCCATCACATCTCATGTGAGGTTCAATCCTTTACCTAGCCCTAATGCTCAAAATCTCGGTACATCCATTATTGACTTATCTTGCATTAGTTAAGTTGATCCCATTGGGCCAGTAATTATGAAAATAATTTTAATGTCCTCAGGTACATCAAATATTGGACACCAAACCATTTACATATTTACAACATCTCATGCTTAACAATTATTCTTAAGAAAATCTCTTAAATTAATTGCATCTTATGCAACTATTTAAAATTTCTTAAAATAATTGCCCCAATGGAGGGCCTATGTTATAATTACTTTAATTATAGCATTTCCAACTTAATCATTTGTTTGGAAGATTTTATGGTCATTCTAATTACTATTAAGGACTCACTTTGCACATTATCCATTTAGCATGCATATATCATATAATTGCATACATTCCCATACATCTCATGCATTCATGGATAAGCGATAAATATGGTATGATCATGGACTTTCTAAGGATTCAATTACGAGCCACCAAGAATTGAATCGGGGCATTCTAGGTGCATTTCATTCATTCATTTTACAAGAGTTCTTTGAAGGAGTACATAATCAACACTTGATCTTGAATTCCTCCCTTTGGTCCCACCAATGCTCTTGACCTCCTTGAACTTCTTGCAATCCAATATTACATAGTAATCCTTGGCATACCAAGCGAATTTACAAGAACTTAAATAAATGAAATTACAACCCAAAAGTTATTACAAACTTAATAATACATACCCAAAATAAATTAAAATAAATTAATTAATTTACAATCCCAAAGAAACATAAAGAAATAAATCCAATCACATTGGTTTTTTATAGTCCATGATCATCCATCATGCATATCACTATTTAACAATTAAATAAAACATACATACTTAAATTAAATTGAATATCTCATATTCAACTTAAAAATCCAGATTTGAATATGATTCAAATAAATTTAAAAATTCAGATTTGAATCTCATTCAAACAAATTTAAAAATTCAGATTTGAATCACATTCAAACAACTTTAAAAATTCAGATTTGAATCACATTCAAACATTTTTTAAAAAAATCAGATTTAAATATGATTCAAACATTTTTAAAAATTCAGATTTGAATCACATTCAAACAACTTTTAATTCATATTTGAATCACATTCAAACAATTTTTAAAATTCTGATTTGAATCATAATTTAATTGTGTGATAAAAATTCTAATTAAACAATTTAATTAGACATAAAATGGATCTTAGATCATACAACAATTGCACATTCACCATCCATTTACCTTTGCACACCATTGTGGTGCATCAACCATGCGCACCATGGTGTTCATCATTTGTGCCGCCACCTTGGCTTTGCAACCAGCAATGAACTTTTGATCTCATGATCAAACACACAATTAAATCATATAAACATCAATCTAAATGGCAAATATAGTGGCTCACGATACCAATTGAAGGCAGGCGTGAAATACATAAGTTTATACCATTCAATTCAAAAATTTTCACCTTGGGTCACATGCATCATGCAAGATTTATTTTTATCTATTTGATTTCAATGATAAACAACATATTAAAACTCTTTTAATATGTTTTGGATCTATATGTGCCATTTAAGATTTTAAAATTAATCAGATTAATTTTAGAACCCTAAATTAAATCAAACGATTACACTAACCTCTTGATGCCTTTGCGTGTCTGCGCCTTTGAGATTCGTCTTCGGGACACCAGATGTTGTCCCTCTAGCTTGTCCACACCAAGAACACCTATGGCAGCCCTTGAACAGCTTCTAAAGCTTTTCTATTAATTAGAAATTCAAGTTCTGCCTTTTAAGAGATTAGAGATGTAAACAGGACACTAGAAACAATTTCTAGTGTTCTTAATTCAAGAGATTGATGGCTAATCTCTTTGAATTGATGAGAGATGAAGAAGAATAGATGGAGAACCTCAAAATGGCGTGACAAAGGAGAGGAGTGGCTGCTGGTTGTTTTCTTTTTCATAACAACACTTAAATAGCTAGGTTAACACATTAAACCCTTGCCACATGTCACCTTTGATTAGCTCTAGGTTTAAGTGACCCAATCACATTGTGCCAAGTGTCAAACCTATATTTAATCTTGATTTTAATCATCTTACATGATTAAAAAACATTTGTAGCTTATGTGTAATACCATGTGTCACCATCTCATGGTGCCACGTGTCACCTGTATGAAATGACCAAAATGCCCTGTGTCTTAATTTTGAGTTCTTAACCCAAAATAATTATTTTCTTCTTCTAATTAATTTATATCAAATATAAATTAATTAATTAATCTCTATTAATTAATTTCTCATTAATTAAATTCATATTTAAACACTTTAAATATAAATTTAATTTATACTATACATCGAATAATCAAGATTTGGTTTCAAGTCATGCTAGGGACTTTGCAATTTAATTACAAACCAAACCTATTTAATTAATCAATTAAACTCTTTTAATTAATTAATTAAATCATATTTAAATAGGTGATAACTTGTGTATGTGTGTGACTTACTAGGCTCATCACTAATTGGCAATGAGACATGATATCATCTCTGAATATCATCGAACTCTTTCTTACCATAAATGATTTCTCTAAATCATTTTATAAACCTCATAGACCATGGCTAACACCTAGCATAGCATGCCATGGCCACCCACTTAGTAATAAGGTTTACCTTAAATGAACCGATAGTCATATGTTACCATGCACTAGAATCTCTCTGTTACAAAATCCCAACTCAATCTAGAGTTATGGTTTATGCCAAACTCCATTTGCTATGAATATTATGTTCTCTTTTAATTCAGTTCTTGATTAAAAGATTTTCTCATCGAAACTCTTTTGTGAATAAATCTATCTGTCTGGCAGGAACTTGAAACATCAAGAACAATTAAATGAACATAGGATTTTATCTCTATTTACTTAGAGAACAAATTCCATCTTGATCAACACCTACCTCCATATATAACTAGTAGGAGCCAACGGATGCCCATATACCCATACATAGTACAAGTATGAAAGCGTTATCAAACTCAAACTACCTATATACAAGATAAGCTGTGCTATTTCAAGTCTAAAGATTATATGCCTTGATATGATTTATGACAAAACATTGACAAGAGTAAACTCCATGTGCTTGTCATAAGTGTCCTTTAGTTGACCTACTTATGTCACACCCTACCCCTCTAAGGCATAACATGATCCGTGGTATACCTAATGAATTACCAACCGTCTATGATAACCCATTAAGTACACTGCAAAGGATTTTAAAAACTTTTCTTACTTCTTTACTGGTGAGCACTATTTACAGTGTTAAAAACTTTTGTGAAGTGAAACAATTAACTCATTTGATTTATTTGGAATTTCTGTAAAAATTTTGGCGAGTGCCATACGTATTTTGGATAAAGCAGTTCTTGAAACTGTAAAAGACACTTCAATAATTTTCCAAATCTCAACTCCAATACATTTCTCAACACAACAATTTATCAACTCAATTCCATAGAAATTTTCAAAGTCGAGATAAGGAAACATATCTGATTTTACAAGTCAAATAGCTCATAATTAATTTACAACAGTACAATTTGAATTTACCATTTTTCAAAACCAAAAACAAAATATACATCGTGAATATACATTACATTACAAAATACAAAATGCGGTATACTCACTATGCCCAAAATCTCTATTGGCGGTACTAGCAGCCTAGTCTGTTGCCCTATCTGTCTGTCTACCTGCGACAGCAATAAAAAGCTATCGCTGAGACAATGTCTCAGTGGTGCACAACATTAATCAAATACAACTTTAAATCACAATTCATAAACCATATAAATAGTGGATACGTAAAACCATAGTTAAATTCAAGACAATGGATGTCATAAGGAATTTAAACTCCAATTCACAACTTATCAAAATTCATAATAACACAATTTAGTCAAATAGTTTAAGAATACCGTATTGCCAATTCATACACAATTTGATCAAATTCTTGAATAACACGATGTTGCGATCAATATCACAATTTGATCAAATAATGAATAATATCGTTTGCAATTCAATAACACAATTCGATCAAATAAGCTGAATAATATCATTTTGTAAATCAATAACACAATTGATCAAATAAGCTGAATAATATCGTTTTGTAAATCAATAACACAATTCGATCAAATAGCGAAGAATGATGTTGCCAATCAATATCACAATTTGAGCCATGACACAATTTTTTTCGTACATGCAGTGTTGTACACCACGACAAGACATACTCACCCCAATAATCGAAATCAATGAGGAGGAAGCTAGCTATATAATGAGTACTCATCCACACTCACCTCGGTGATAAGTCAAAGAGGAGGAACATAATCATACTCACCCGGTGATAAGTCAAAGAGGAGGAATAATCACACTCACCCCATTAATGGAGGAGGAACATAGTATCGATGTCATGCAATTGTGAGTCAAAACAATTCCAAACATTTTATTCAAATGATCGTAAGAATCAATAAATTTCCAAAGTTATAATTTCATTCACAAATTGGCAACACAATTAGTAATTCACTTCAATTTCCACAAAACCATTTCTGATTGCTTTTCAATCAATAAATGTCCATCAATATCATTCAAACACTTTTCACGATTTCAAACCATTCACAATGTTTTCAATCAATAAGTGTCCATCAAACACATTTCACAATTTAAAACAATAATATACAAATAGTCAATATTTATTTCAATTGAAAAATTCAAAAAGCTTGATTATTGTGCACAAACCTCGATATTTGTCTCTGGTCTTGACTCGATATTTCTTTCCCCTTTCTTTGAGTCCTTATTGGCTGAAACACAATTTGAAGTATTTCAGATTGCTAAATTAATTTGCCTCTAACGATAATGTTCGATAAACAATTCCTTTGAATACCTTTATTTGCTTAATCACCTAATATACCAACCCTCGATGCGTTTTAGGTAAATTAGGTTTTAGTGTCATTAATATGTCACATTCGATAGGGTTTTAGGTTTGGTACGTGTTACCAAACTCAATTCTATGTATATTGCGTTTTCTTGCATTTTATTGCAAATTCTTTGGATTTCGGGATACTAGTTTGACCTAGACGAACGACCTAGTTTCCTCAATTTTGGGTTTGGTCAAAACTACAAACTTGTAGATCTATGTCTTATTGCGCGGGGCAAAATTTCAGGTCAATCGAGTTAAGTAGACCAAGTTATGGTCATTATACTATTGCTGGTCAATTGGTATCAAATTAGGTCAATTTTTGGTCAATTTGGTCAACTTTGGTTCGGCCAGTTTTGGACCCGAACTTGTGCAAGCTTTTGACTTGCTTCTGGTCATTTATGGGTTTTGTGTCTTCATAAGACTTGTAGGTATGGGTCTTAACTATTCGTGGTCAAAATTTCAGGTCAATTGGACCTGTTTTGAGTGAGTTATGGCCTAAACACTCACTGCTGCCCAAATGGTCAGTTTTAGGTCTCAAGTGTACCTAATCCAATTGGTCATTTTCACATCACCTTGCAAGCAGAATTTTGGTATGTTCTCTCAATGAAAGTTGGCACATTTTGTGCCTAGTTCCACCTCAATTGGTCTCATACCAATTGAGGTTACACATTTAAACTTATTGGCTAAAATGTACACTGCCCTTAGTTACTTTCAACACACATCAATTACACATTTACCTTGCAATTTGTTTACTTCTCTGCCAATCTGTTTTGGTACATTACCAAAAGCATATTCTACTTTACACTAACATTACTTTGGGTAGATTACAATTACCCTCAACACACCAAATATAATACACATTTACAATTTCTAAGTACCATTACATTCACACCTAACCATTACAAATCTAACATAAACTATACAAAATCAATCACCATACAAATACATCAATCATTATAGGTCAATATTCTGCCTACACTTCCATGAATACATACATTTACTCAAGTGTTCCCAAGCTGCGAAAATTGTCCTTCAACATCAAAGTGCCCTACAATTTACCAATTCCCATCCAAGTGCATAAATCACCATATATATGTGAAATAATTCACTAGGATATTAAATCACAATCATCAACATTATTTCTCATCAATTATATGCAAAATAAATCATAAAATACTTTACCCCATGGCTGTCCAAAAATGGCTATCTCAATAACTATTTAAAATTTAAAATTTCCTTCACAAAACTAACACCTAACATGAACATAAAGTTTAACAAAGGAATTCTCAAAATGTAAACTTACCTTTAATTGTAACTTGCTAAAACTTCACCAAACTTCTCAAATTTGGTGTCAATATCTTACTTTTGATTTGTAGACTAATTTTCATGAAGGAACCTAAGAGATTGGATTTGAAAATGGAGGATGGATCAAGCTTGCATGCAGCGCCCATGGAGTTCTTCTCCTTTCCTTCAATTGGCAAGTTTGAATGCTTTGGAGAAGATGAATATGTCTGCTGGTTTAGTGGAGTTACAGCTGCCCTATTATGTATTTAATTTATGCATTAGTGGTCCACTCACAAATTAAATCCTTTTATCAACGAAATGTTCACTTAATCCCACATTAACCCATCATGTTAACTAATTACTTTAAGTACCAGTAAACTAATTTTGATTTTTAATTTCTAAGTTTAATATGATTTATTTTTAATGGACATTTAGGTCAAAAGACAATTCGAGGTGTCAAATGACCATAATGCCTGTTAAGATTCGTTCAGATTTTTAGTATCTAGGGTTTTATCATTTTTGATTTCTCACTTTTCTTTGTACTAATTATTTAATTTTTCTTTGATCTTTCTAATGAGATTTATTCTTCAACAGAGTTCTATTTAAGTCCTAAAAATGTTTTCAGGGTTCCATGATCCGAGAACTAGTCAGCGGTCCATAGTGACTTCGGTCTGATCACCATCCTTAGGTTTCATTTCGTTTAACTTGATCACATTTCTTTGCTATCATTTTCCTTTTTTCTTGTACTTTCTTTCTTGTATTTCATTATTTTATGTCTCCTCACTCTCATTGAAGTGTGGTTCTAGGCATCTAGCTGTCCCGGACTGACAATGATAGTGTGACACCCTTGCAGTGTCTGATATGCAGAGTAAGTAAGGCCACCGGTGTCTGGCACCTCTAATATACCTTACTTAATTTGTATCATGCTTTGAAACTAATTTATGAAATATGATTTATTTAAGCCATTTATCATAAACATTATTATTTTGAGGTTAGAAAATTTTAAAGAAAATCGTGATCTGGCTAAAAATTGAAAAAGCAGTTCTTGAACTGTTAAAAACACTTCCAATATTTTTATTCCATCATCTCAAACTCCAATATCAACACCAAACTCAATATCAAGATTTCAACATTTCAATTTCTATTCTCATTCATCATTCACATGTAAACATTTACTTTTCCATTACAAAATACAATTTTCATAATTTACATATACATCAATATACATTAAACAAGTTTAATTATATGAAGAAAAATCAAAATTTAGTTACAAAATGTCAAAATGAAAAAATGACACCTAGTGCCCTACTGATGCACTGGTAGTGAGGTGACACGGACACGATGCAGAAGCTGGGATGGACTCACCCGATCTGTGGTCTCTGGGCTCACGATCGGGATCTCCGGTACCTACGGCGTGGCAAAAGCAGCGCTAAGAAATAATGCTTAGTGGTGCAATAATATAATAACAAGAAATAACAGATATAAATATGTATTGCATGTGCATGTTTTGTTTGTCATGTATTTGTATATCCATTCATTTATTTCTTCTACATTGCTCAATTTCATTCATTTGGTTGCCCCAAGTAACCTACATAGGCGATTGGAATTTGGATAGCAGGTAAGCGGCCTTTGGGTACCTGGTACCTCGGGTAAATCACACCATCAGTCACATATGCATCTCGGTGTGCATGAGAACAACTAACAATTGTAAATAATATCAGGCACAAGGCCAAGTCTCAATGCAAAGTCAGAATGGATAAAATCCAAGAAATCACAGAATGGCACTTTTGCCATGTGCGATCTTATGCTTGAACCCTATTGGCATGCCAAACTATCCAAACCAATCTTGTTTGGTATACTAGGGCATTTGAAACTTTTAAATTCTTCAATTTGTGAATTTCAACTTTTTTTTTTGGTGTCACTATTCATCATTGGTCAAAAAAAATGTTGACTTTTAAAATAAAAATGTGTACATTGACTTTGGCACTCCCAACATACCACATTTGGTGTTTAAAACTTGTTGGCATTAAGTGTTAATACCATTTCGAAGTGTAAACCCACACAAGCAGAATTTTCAGTTTTGGTGAGTCAACTTCACTGTTCCATTGGACACTGTTACTGTTGGAATTTGAAGAAATGTAAAACATAAAAGTTGTTCCTTATTTTTTCTAGTTGAATTTCCTTTTTTGAATCACTCCATTTGGAGTTTTGTAGCTCCAGATATGGCCCAAAAACCCAAGCTGGCCGGATTGCCAAATCTGCAGATTTACCATATCTACAGTGCATGAACAGTAACTAGAGTCACTTGGTTGGATGGGTTCTGGCCATAATTTGGGGTAGGTTCCTTCATGAAAGTTGTTTGTCTATGTCTTAACTTGTTGCTGTAAAAATTTCAGGCCAATTGACCAAATCTACAGTGAGTTATGGCCAAATGAACAGTTACTGTTCATTTGGTCAATTCTGAAATTCAGTGCAGGGTATCGGATTGGGGCCAAGTTTTGGTCCTCTTGCTTTAGTCTTTTGGGCATGGTTTCTTCAGCAAAAATGTGCCATTATAAGTCTAGTTTCATGTCAATTGGCCAAACACCAATTGGACTAACACAGCAAGTTATGGCAGTGCAAAGGGACTGAATTTTCAGTCCTATGCTGTATCCATAGGCAGATTTCACCTTCACTTTACCATCCAATTTTCAGTTCTAATTAGGGTCAACCTACCTAAAATGGTCACTAATTGACCATTAAAAGTTCTCTAACCATTTCCTAGGCTAAGTCACAATTTCATCTTTCCAAGCCTAATGTCCAAACCAATTACTCATAAACCTTGATTAACATGTAGTTCAATCTCCATGCATATTAATACCTTAACCATGATTTCCAACCACTCGAAGTTTATTAAACAATCAAACTCAATCTCCCATAGGGCTGATGAAAATTGAAGGTACCCTTAACACATGTGATTTACTTAAATTTCTTAAAATCTCTTAGCTCAAAATGATGTTTTAACTAAAATTAAAGAGTGAGAACAAAGTGTAGCACTAACCTTGATTGGGCAGAATTTCAAAGCCTAAACTTCACTTTCTTCCCTCTTGTTGGCTGCCAAAAACTTCCTTAGGGTGTGTAGATTAATTTTAGTAGAAGATGACTTAGGGTTTTAGGGTGAGGTTTGAGAGGTTTGAGAGCTTGAAAATGAAGAAAATGGAGGTTTGGCTATGATTTTGAGAGCTACGGGTATGTGTTTGTGGGAGTGGTGGCTGCTGCAAATTTTTGGTGAATTTAGTCTTCATTTAGCCTCTTTTATTGTTTATTTAAATGGTTGTTAAATTATAATTGGTGGAGACTTTCACATGACATCATAATGATGTCATATTTGGCATTTAGTGTATTTTCTTTTTCTTTCATCACTACTCAATTTCAATTTAATTTCTAGTAATATTTCTTCATATTTTACGTTATATTAATTATTTACTCAACTGGACAAGTCGGCCAAAAATTACCTCGGAAGCGAAATGACCAAAATGCCCTCAGTTTGGCTTAACGGGTCAAAATCATCTGTCTCAGATTGAAAATTTTTCTAGGTATTTTCTTGGCATTCTAATGCCATGGGAACCTCAATTACCCTTCTCTGAGTCTCAAAAATTATTTTATAATTTTCCCGAATCTAGGGCTCCTCGTTGTGAGAATCGCAACTTCCCTCCGATTACCATCGCTTGAGCATTTCCGTTTTGCTTGGTTGTATTTATTTCTAAAATTTTTACTAAGTGTTTCTTATTAATATTTGAGTTAATTATGGTTCGACTTTAGTTTAAATATTTTTCCGGACGTTCTAGCTGTCGGACAAACCGATCAGAAGCGATGGGATGTGCGGGTGGTTCTGGGAGGGTGTTACAGGTCACTTTGGAGCAGTGAGCACTCACTGAACTTAGGGTGTTACAACATCATTTATAAGTGCCTATCATGTTTGTTATATGGCATGAGACTCATCATTCCATCTTATTTATATCTCATATAAATAACTTGGGAACAAATATGAATACAATCTTTCTAGATAAGTCATGTTCTTATTATGAAGTATCCTCGATTGTGAACCTATTTATGATACTTTGTGCTATAAATGTGTCACTCATATTCTTAACAACAGAATAATATTTCTAACAAAATATCAATGGACCTTTTCTGTTACTCATAAATATATTATGTAAATGGAAAAGTGGAAATGCCTTTATTAATAAAAATATGTACAAGATACATACTAAATGATATGCTCTAGGGCATCTTACTAACAAAAATCTGAGAAAATTTTTTCAATCAGTCTGAGATAATTTTGGGTTTCCATCCATTAAAACTTAAATTTCCCAACACAAAAATTTATTCTATCATCTTGATGAGTCTTCTGGAGCAAAAAGAAGAGGAAAACAAGAGCTTTAGCAAGTGAAAAAATCTCACTCTATAGAGGTTAGTGACCTAACCATGAATTTTACTTTAAATTCATGTTAAGAACTTTGAATGAGTGTAAATTACAAAGAAAAATTGTTGAATACTATTTGTATATAAACCCTAAATTTTGGGCAGCCATGGTAAGGGTTTGTTTGTGATGAGTTTAATGAAGTTAAAGGTTATTATGGCTGCCCTTAGTGTGCATCTTATAAGTGGATTGAAGAAATGCAGTGAAAATGCATGAATGGTAATGTAAGTTAGGGTTTGGGGTGGAAAAATGGGACTTTGACCATGTGTTGATGAAAATAGGTATTAATGGTCAATTAGTGACCATTTAGTTCTGTTTAAATAAAAAATGAAGTGTGTTGAGTGATGGGATTTGGGTTTGGTGTGGCTGCCATTAGAGTGACCTGCAGGTGGGTGACCTCTGAGAATTGGACTTGAGTCCGATGGGTTTGGATAGTAATAACTTGAATTGTAGAGAGTTAAATTGGTGCAGAGCCAATTGAACATGAAACTAGACACATAATGGCACAACTTTGGTGAAAAAACCATGCCCATAAACTAAGCCAAGTAGACCAAAGCTTGCCTTGTCAAGGTGACTGCGATCTGTGGGCAAAATGATAAATGAGCAGTGTTTGGTCATTTGGCCATGAATTAGTGTAGAAAGGTTCAATTAACCTGAAATTTTACCAGCAACAAGCTGAGATATAAACAACAACTTTCATGAAGAAACCTAACAAATTATGGAAACATATTCAAAGGTGAGTTGCAGTACTATTCATTGCTTGTAGATATGGGACGATCTAGAAATGCGAATGGAAATTTCAATCCGACCCGATTGTGGTTTTGGACCATAACAAGCTACAAAACTCAAATGGTGACTCAAAAAGGAAAATGCAACTAGACAAAATAAAGAACAACTTTTCATGTTGATCGGTTTGCCAAATTCCCAGCTGTAAAACTGACCAATGGAATAGTAAAGACAAGGCATAAAAAGTTAAATTACGCTTAACTAACATTAAGCTTAGAAATGGTATTGGCAACCAATTTCCAGCAACAAAATTTGAATGCAAAATGTGGTATGTTGATGATCTTAAAACCAATGTACCTATTGCTTATGCAAAGAAGTCAACATTTTTGTTGACGAATGAATGGAATAGTAATACTAAAACAAATTTCAAAAATTTGGCAGAAACTTAAAAGTGTGAAATGCCTAGTATACCTAACAAGGTAGGTTGGGATAGCTTGGCATGCCAATGTGAGGAATTTACGTAGCGATGCGCATATGGCTTTATGCCATGTCTACATGTTTCATAGCTTATGCCATTACGAGCATAATAGCCTTTGGCTATGTTATTTAAGATGTTATACTTGGAGTTTTGTACGATGATTGTAAACAAGCATTAGGCGTTACTGTTGCCGCAGGAGACACAATGCTGGCAGGCCCGATGAATTGTGATGGTCTGAGAGTACTTAGTATCGAGTGCCCGATTTACCGCTTTTATCGGTCAATCAACTAGTATATGGGTTACATCGGACAGCGAATGATAATAAACATACGAGAATTTTAAATGGATATCTCTTGCAATTAATAATAGCATAAATTAAACTTACCCAAAAATGTAAACATACATTACGCATATTTATTTTTATTTCATTTTATTTTATTTTATATTATCGACCTTGCTGGGTTGCTTAGGAGTCACTTTGCCATGCTTGCAGTCTTGGAACCTAGGTAGGGAGCCAATGGGACTTATAAAATAGGGTGAGCATTGAGAAATTTGCATCCCGGAGTCAGAATCACCTCACATACACCTTGCCTTTGCCTTATCAGTCGGACCTTAGGATTTTGGGACATTTTGTATTTGGCATTTTGTATTAGTTTGATTGTAACTATAAACTCTTAGTAATTATGTATTAATGTAAATATATGAAATTTCATATCATTGAAATTTTACGCATAATGTATGTTGATAAATGAAAAGTTGAAATATTTATGAATATGCTTCCAAGTGATGAAGTAAGCAGAGAAAAGTTTTAAAAATAGTATTGTGATTTGAAGTTGAGATTTGGAAGATTGACTTGCAAATGTGTATAATGGAGTTTGGATTTGGAAATTATTATGGAAGTGTTTTTAAATAGGTTGAGAGACACATTTTTCCAATTTACTAGTAGACACTCTGCCGGATTTTTCTATAAAATTTGTGAAAAATTTGGATTTATTAAAATTGAAAACAAATGAATAAAAGAGGTTAAATTATAATCAGAAACATAAATTGAATTGCTCAGACTTTGCTTTTAGCAGTAGCATAACTTACATGGCTTTGCTGTAGGCAGTGAGGGTAAGAGTGTCAAGCATGATATGAGCTAAGTTGTTACAATGCTTGCTTCCATGAGTAATGAGATTCTGAGCTTGGCATGAGCACATCACGAGAGTGCAGTCTTAGTGAGATCCTCCTTCACCTACAAGAGTTGTATGGTGAGCATAAGTAGGAATGCTAGGTATGAGATATCTAGGCGGCTGATTCGCATGAGGATGTCTGAGGATAGAATGTTGGGGATCATGTCCATAAGATGATTGGTTGATTGAGCAATTGGAACATCTTGACTTCAACATGGATTTCCAACTACGAGGCCGGATTTGATCCTTCGATCCTTTTACGAGTCTTTTGAGAATTTTTGTGACAGAACATATGACTAAGCAGAATGGACCTTAGTTTGGTTACTACGACATGCTTGGTTATTGCCCAAAAGAATATGCCGAACGATAACCAGCATGTTAATAAACCAACAAAATCCGATATGTTAGTCATATGGTATCTGCGTCAAAAGATCGAAAGAGCAAGATCCAAATATGCAGCAAATCATGTTAGTCGAATGTTCCAATTAGCTTTCAATGTTTAGTGTCATGGACATGATGTTCTTAGATCTCGCGACTGGCTAATCGCTAGCATTCCTACTATGCTCACCATACAACTCTTGTAGGTGAAGGAGGATCTCACTTGCACTCTGCATGTGCTCATGCTGCTTCTGTAACTCATTACTCATGGAAGCAAGCATGTAACACTTAGCTCTCATATCATGCTTGTGACACCCCTTACCTGTCTACAGTGTAGCCATGTAAGTTATGCCACTCAGTGTGCCGGAGCACCAATTTATGTTTCTATTATAATTTAACCCTTTTTATTCATTTGTTTTCAATTTTAATAAATCCAAATTTTTTCACAAATTTTATAGAAAATCCGGCAGAGTGCCGGCTGTAAATTGGAAAAATAGGTCTTCTGAACCTATTTAAAAACACTTCCAATATAATTTCCAAATCCAAACTCCATTATACACATTTCAAGTCAATCTCCAAATCTCAATCTCAAATCACAATACTATTTTTAAAACTTTTCTGTTTACTTCATCACTTGAAGCATATTCATAAATATTTCTCAACTTTTCATTTATCAACATACATTATGCAGAAAATTTCAATGATATGAAATTTCATATATTTACATTAATACATAATTACAAGAGTTTATAGTTACAATCAAACTAATACAAAATGCCAAAATAC
Source organism: Hevea brasiliensis (assembly GCF_030052815.1). Lineage (NCBI taxonomy): Eukaryota > Viridiplantae > Streptophyta > Magnoliopsida > Malpighiales > Euphorbiaceae > Hevea > Hevea brasiliensis. Next base: position 59,534,107 of record NC_079494.1, on the reverse strand, counting down.
AAAATGCTCCCAAAATCCTAAGGTCCGACCATATGCAGTGCAGATGTGAGGTGATTCTGGACTCCAGATGCAGCTCTGAATGCTCACCCTATTTTATGTCTGCTAGGCTCCCCAGCTAGGTCTCCAGTACCTGCGCATGGCAAAAGTGACTCCTAAGCAATTCTGCTTAGTGCTGACAATATAAAATAAAATAAAATGAAATAAAAATAAATATGCAGAATGTATGTTTATATTTTTGGGTAAACTTAATTTATGCTATTAATTGCAGTATTATCCATTTAAAATTCTGTAAGGTTTATTATCATTACCCGAGTAACCCATACTAGTTGATTGGACTGGATAAAAGGGTAAACTGGCACTGGATACTAAGTACCTCGGACCATCACACCATCGGTCACATTGTGTCTCCCTGTGTGCAACAGAACAGCTAATAAGCTGTAATAATCATCAGGGCGAAAACCCAAGTATAACATCTTAAATAACATAGCCAAAGGCTATTATGTCACAGAATGGCATGGGAAGCCATGAAACATAGAATGGCATAAAGCCATATGCAGTACTGCTTACAGAACCCTATTGGCATGCCAAGCTATCCCAACCAATCTTGTTAGGTATACTAGGGCATTTCACACTTTTAAGTTTCACAATTTTTGAAATTTGTTTTAGTATTACTATTCCATTCATTGGTCAACAAAAATGTTGACTTTTGCATAAGCAATAGGTACATTGGTTTTAAGATCATCAACATACCACATTTTGCATTCAAATTTTGTTGGAATTGGTTGCCAATACCATTTCTAAGCTTAATGTTAGTTGGGCAGAATTTAACTTTTTATGCCTTGTCTTTACTATTCCATTGGTCGGTTTCTGATTGGGAATTTGGCAAACTGATCAACATGAAAGTTGTTCTTTATTTTGTCTAGTTGCATTTCCTTTTTTGAGTCACTCAATTTGGAGTTTTGTAGCTCAAGTTATGGTCCAAAAACCACAACTGGTCGGATTGAAGTGCATCGGAATTTCTAGGTATCCATATCTGATGCAATGAATAGTAATTGCAACTTACCTTTTGAATATGTTCTGGTCATAATTGGGTTAGGTTTCTTCATGAAAGTTGTTGCTCTATATCTCAGCTTGTTGCTAATAAAATTTCAGGTCAATTGGACCTTTTTACACTGAGTTTTGGCCAAATGACCAAACACTATTCATTTGGTCATTTGCCCAATGAGTCACCGGATTAAGGCAAGCTTTTGGTCTACTTGGCTTAGTTTTATGGGCATGGTTTTTCACCAAAGTTGTGCCATTATGTGTCTAGTTTCATGTTCAATTGGCCTTGCACCAATTTAACCTCTACAATTCAAGTTATTACTATCCAAACCCTCTGGACTCAAGTCCAGTGCAGGAGTCACTCCAGTCTGAGTCACTCTAATGGCACCACACCAAACCCAAATCCCATCACTCAACACACTTCATTTTTATTTAAACAGAACTAAATGGTCACTAATTGACCATTAATACCTATTTTCATCATCACATGGTCAAAGTCCCATTTTCCACCCCAAACCCTAACTTACACATTACCATTCATGCATTTTCATTGCATTTCTTCAATCCACTTATAAGATGCACACTAAGGGCAGCCATAATAACCTTTTAACTTCATTAAACTCATCACAAACAAACCCTTACCATGGCTGCCCAAAATTTAGGGTTTACATACAAATAGCATTCAACAATTTTTCTTTGTAATTTACACTCATTCAAAGTTCTTAACATGAATTTAAAGTAAAATTCATGGTTAGGTCACTAACCTCTATAGAGTGAGATTTTTTCACTTGCTAAAGCTCTTGTTTTCCTCTTCTTTTTGCTCCAGAAGACTCATCAAGATGATAGAATAAATTTTTGTGTTGGGAAATTTAAGTTTTAATGGATGGAAACCCAAAATTATCTGTACCGATTGAAAAAAATTTTCTCAGTATTTTTTGTTAGTAGTATGCCCTAGAGCATATCATTTAGTATGTATCTTGTACATATTTTTATTAATAAAAGGCATTTCCACTTTTCCATTTACATAATATATTTATGAGTAATAGAAAAGGTCCATTGATATTTTGTTAGAAATATTATTCTTAAGTTGTTAAGAATATGAGTGACAATATTTATAGCACAAAGTATCATAAATAGGTTCACAATCGAGGATACTTCATAATAAGAACATGACTTATCTAGAAAGATTGTATTCATATTTGTTCCCAAGTTATTTATATGAGATATAAATAAGATGGAATGATGAGTCTCATGCCATATAACAAACATGATAGGCACTTATAAATGATAAGTTGTAACACCCCTAAGTTCGGTAGTGCGTTCTGCTGTTCCAGTGACCAGTTGTAACACCCTCCCGGTAACCACTCCGTACATCCTACTGTTTCGGTGACCGGTGTCGGTCCGGATAGCTAGAACGTCCGGAAAAATATTTAAACTAAAGTCAGGAACCATAATTAACTCAAATATTAATAAGAAACACTTAGTAAAAATTTTAGAAATAAAATACAACCAAGCAAAGCAGTAGGTGCCCAGCGATGGGTAATCGGAGGAAGTTGCGATTCTATAACGAGGAGCCCTAGACCCGGGGGAAAAATTATAAAATAATTTTTGAGACTCCAGAGAAGGGTAATTGAGGTTCCCATGGCATTAGAATGCCAAGAAAATACCTAAATCGGTACAGACGATTTTGACCCGTTAAGCCAAACGGAGGGCATTTTGGTCATTTCGCCTTCCGAGGTAATTTTTGGCCGACTTGTCCAGTTGAGTAAATAATTAATATAACGTAAAATATGAAGAAATATTACTAGAAATTAAATTGAAATTGAGTAGTGATGAAAAGAAAAAGAAAATACACTAAAATGCCAAATATGACATCATTATGATGTCATGTGAAAGTCTCCACCAATTATAATTTAACAACCATTTAAATAAACAATAAAAGAGGCTAAATGAAGACTAAATTCACCAAAAATTTGCAGCAGCCACCACTCCCACAAACACATACCCGTAGCTCTCAAAATTCCATAGCCAAACCTCCATTTTCTTCATTTTCAAGCTCTCAAACCTCTCAAACCTCACCCCAAAACCCTAAGTCATCTTCACTAAAATTAATCTACACACCTAAGGAAGTTTTGGCAGCCAACAAGAGGAAGAAAGTGAAGTTTAGGGCTTTGGAAATTCTGCCCAATCAAGGTTAGTGCTACACTTTTGTTCTCACTCTTTTAATTTTAGTTAAAACATCATTTTGAGCTAAGAGATTTTAAGAAATTTAAGTAAATCACATGTATTAAGGGTACCTTCAATTTTCAGCAGCCCTATGGGAGATTGAGTTTGATTGTTTAATAAACTTAGAGTGGTTGGAAATCATGGTTAAGGTATTAATATGCATGGAGATTGAACTAAGCATGTTAATCAAGGTTTATGAGTAATTGGTTTGGACATTAGGGTTTGGAAAGATGAAATTGTGACTTAGCCTAGGAAATGGTTAGAGAACTTTTTAATGGTCAATTAGTGACCATTTTAGGTAGGTTGACCCTAATTAGAACTGAAAAATTGGATGGTAAAGTGAAGGTGAAATCTGCCTATGGACAGCAGCATAGGGATTGAAAATTCAGTCCCTTTGCACTGCCATAACTTGGGCTGTGTTAGTCCAATTGGTGTTTGGCCAATTGGACATGAAACTAGACTTATAATGGCACATTTTTGCTGAAGAAACCATGCCCAAAAGACCAAAGCAAGAGGACCAAAACTTGGCCCCAATCCGGATACCCTGCACTGAATTCTGCAGAATTGACCAAATGAACAGTAACTGTTCATTTGGCCATAACTCACTGTAGATTTGGTCAATTGGCCTGAAATTTTTACAGCAATAAGTTAAGACATAGACAAACAACTTTCATGAAGGAACCTACCCCAAATTATGGCCAGAACCCATCCAACCAAGTGACTCTAGTTACTGTTCATGCACTGTAGATATGGTAAATCTGCAGATTTGGCAATCCGGCCAGCTTGGGTTTTTGGGCCATATCTGGAGCTACAAAACTCCAAATGGAGTGATTCAAAAAAGGAAATTCAACTAGAAAAAATAAGGAACAACTTTTATGTTTTACATTTCTTCAAATTCCAACAGTAACAGTGTCCAATGGAACAGTGAAGTTGACTCACCAAAACTGAAAATTCTGCTTGTGTGGGTTTACACTTTGAAATGGTATTAACACTTAATGCCAACAAGTTTTAAACACCAAATGTGGTATGTTGGGAGTGCCAAAGTCAATGTACACATTTTTATTCTAAAAGTCAATATTTTTTTTGACCAATGATGAATAGTGACACCAAAAAAAAAAAGTTGAAATTCACAAATTGAAGAATTTAAAAGTTTCAAATGCCCTAGTATACCAAACAAGATTGGTTTGGATAGTTTGGCATGCCAATAGGGTTCAGTTAGCGATCGCACATGGCAAAAATGCCATACTGTGATATCATGGCTTTTAGCCATTCTGATTTCATGGCTTTTAGCCATTCGACTACGTGAGACTTGGCCTTGTGCACGATATTATTCTGACTTGTTAGTTGTTACATTGCTGCACGGGAGATGCATATGTGACCCGATGGTGTGGCGGCCCAGTACTAGGTACCCAGTGCGGTTACATTATCGATCCGATCGTCTAGTGTAGGTTACTTGGGGCAACCAAATGAATGAAATTGAGCAATGTAGAAATAAATGAATGGATATACAAATACATGACAAACAAAACATGCACATGCAATACATATTTATATCTGTTATTTCTTGTTATTATATTATTGCACCACTAAGCAATATTGCTTAGCGCGTTGATTTTGCCAGCGTGAGTGCTGGAGATCTGATCGTGAGCCCGGTAGACCACGGTGGGTGAGTCCATCGGCGATTCTGCCTTTGTGTCAGTGTCACCTCACTACTGCGATTGCATTGGTAGGGCACTAGGTGTCATTTTGTCATTTTGACATTTTGTAACTAAATTTTGATTTTTCTTCTTATGTAATTAAACTTGTGTAATGTATATTGATGTATATGTAAATTATGAAAATTGTATTTGTTAATGGAAAAGTAAATGTTTACATGTGAATGATGAATGAGAATAGAAATTGAAATGTTGAAATCTTGATATTGAGTTTGGTGTTGATATTGGAGTTTGAGATGATGGAATAAAAATATTGGAAGTGTTTTTAACAGGTTCCGAAGAACGGTTTTCTCCATTTTTAGTCGGTACTCCGCCGGATTTTCTTTAAAATTTTCGGAACCTCAAAATAATAATGTTTGCGATAAATGGCTTAAATAAATCATATTTCATAAATTAGTTTCAAAAGCATGATACAAATTAAGTAGGGTATATTAGAGTGTGCCGGTACACCGTGTGGCCTTACTTACTCGGGTATACTGTACACGGGTAAGGGGTGTCACACCATTGCTGTCCGGACAGCTAGGATGCCTAGAACCACACTTCAATGAGAGTGAGGAGACATAAAATAATGAAATTCAAGAAAAGAAAGTACAAGAAAAAAGGAAAAATGATAGCAAAGAAATGTGATCAAGTTAAGCAGTAGGAAACCTAGCGATGGGTGGCCTTGCCAGGAAGTCACGGCGTGGACCGTTGACTAGCCACTGGTGCGGGGAACCACGGAAAACATTTTAGGACTTAAATAGAACCTTGTTGAAGAATAAATCTCATTAGAAAGATCAAAGAAAAATTAAATAATTAGTACAAAGAAAAGTGAGAAATCGAAAAAGCAGACAAAACCGGTATTCAGAAAAATCGGGAGCGTAACGAGCAGGGCATTATGGTCATTTGACACGAATTGTCTTTTGACCTAAATGTCCATTAAAATAAATAATATTACACTTAGAAAATAAAATGAAAAATTAGTTTAATGGTACTTAAAGTAATTAGTTAAAATGATGGGTTAATGTGGGATTAAGTGAACAATTAGATTATAAAATGATTAAATTTGTGAGTGGACCACTAATGCATAAATTAAATACATAATAGGGCAGCTGTAACTCCACTAAACCAGCAGAAATATTCATCTTCTACAAAGAATTCAAACTTGCGAATTGAAGGAAAGGAGAAGAACTCCATGGGCGTTTGCATGCAAGCTTGATCCATCCTCCATTTTCAACTCCAATCTCTTAGGTTCCTTCATGAAACTTTGTCTACACATCACAAGGAAGATATTGACACCAAATTTGAGAAGTTTGGTGAAGGTTTAGCAAGTTACAATTAAAGGTAAGTTTACATTTTTGAGAATTCCTTTGTTAAACTTTATGTTCATGTTAGGGGTGTTAGTTTTGTGAAGGAAATTTTAAAGTTTAAATAGTTATTGAGATAGCCATTTTTGGACAGCCATGGGGTCACGTATTTAATGATTTATTATGCATATAATTGATGAGAAATAATGTTGATTATGGTGATTTAATATCCTAGTGAATTATTTCACATATATATGGTGATTTATGCACTTGGATGGGAATTGGTAAATTGTAGGGCACTTTGATGTTGAAGGACAATTTTCGGCAGCTTGGGAACACTTGAGTAAATGTATGTATTCATGGAAGTGTAGGCAGAATATTGACCTAGAAGGATTGATGGATATGTATGGAGATTGATATTGTAAAGTGTATGTAAGATTTGTAATGGTTAGGTGTGAATGTAATGGTACTTAGAACTTGTAAATGTGAATTATATTTGGTGTGTTGAGGGTAATTGTAATCTACCCAAAGTAATGTTAGTGTAAAGTAGAATATGCTTTTGGTAATGTACCAAAACAGATTGGTAGAGAAGTAAACAAATTGCAAGGTAAATGTGTGTAATTGATGTGTGTTAAGCAAAGTAACCAAGGGCAGTGTACATTTTAGCCAATAAGTTTAAATGTGTAACCTCAATTGGTATGAGACCAATTGGAGGTGGAACTAGGCACAAAATGTGCCAACTTTCATTGAGAGAACATACCAAAATTCTGCTTGCAAGGTGATGTGAAAAATGACCAATTCGGATTAGGTACACTTGAGACCTAAAAACTGACCATTTGGGCAGCAGTGAGTGTTTAGGCCATAACTCACTCAAAACAGGTCCAATTGACCTGAAATTTTGACCACGAATAGTTAAGACCCATACCTACAAGTCTTATGAAGACACAAAAACCCATAAATGACCAGAAGCAAGTCAAAAAGCTTGCACAAGTTCGGGTCCAAAAACTGGCCGAACCAAAGTTGACCAAATTGACCAAAAATTGACCTAATTTGATACCAATTGACCAGCAATAGTATAATGACCATAACTTGGTCTACTTAACTCGGATTGACCTGAAATTTTGCCCCGCGTGCAATAAGACATAGATCTACAAGTTTGTAGTTTTGACCGAAACCCAAAAATTGAGGAAACTAGGTCGTCTATCTAGGTCAAACTAGTATCCCGAAATCCAGCAATTTGCAATAAAATGCAAGAAAACGCAATATACATAGAATTGAGTTTGGTAACATGTACCAAACCTAAAACCCTATCGAATGTGACATATTAATGACACCAAAACCTAATTTACCTAAAACGCATCGAGGGTTGGTATATTAGGTGATTAAGCAAATAAAGGTATTCAGTGAATTGTTTATCGAACATAATCGTTAGAGGCAAATTAATTTAGTACTGAAATACTTCAAATTGTGTTTCCCAGTTAACAAGGACTCAGCAAAGGGGAAAGAAATACTGAGTCAAGACCAGGAGACAAATATCAGAGGTTTGTGCACAATAACTGTTTCTTTTGAATTTTTCAATTGAAATAAATATTGACTATTTGTACATTATTGTTTTAAATTGTGAAAATGTGTTTGATGGACACTTATTGATTGAAAAACATTGTGAATGGTTTGAAACTGTGAAAAAGTGTTTGAATGATATTGATGGACATTTATTGATTGAAAAGCACTGTAAATGGTTTTGTGGAAATTGAAGTGAATTACGAATTGTGTTGCCAATTTGTGAATGAAATTATAACTTTGGAAATTTATTGGATTCTTACGGATCATTTGAATAAAATGTTTGGAATTGTTTTGACTCACAATTGCATGACACTGATACTATGTTCCTCCTCCATTAATGGGGTGAGTGTGATTATTCCTCCCTCTTTGACTTATCAGTTTGGGGTGAGTATTATTATGTTCCTCCCTCTTTGAATTATCAGTCTGAGGTGAGTGTGGATGAGTACTCATTATATATCTAGCTTCCTCACTCATTGATTTCGATTATTGGGGTGAGTATGTCTTGTCGTGGTGTACAACCACGGCATGCGAAAAAATTGTGTCATGGCTCAAATTGTGATATTGATTGGCAACCTTGTATTCTTGATTATTTGATCGAATTGTGTTATTGATTTACAAAGCGATATTATTGGTTATTTGATCGAATTGTGTTATTGATTTACAAAATGATATTATTGATTATTTGATCGAATTGTGTTATTGAATTGCAAAGCGATATTATTGATTATTTGATCAAATTGTGATATTGATCGGCAACCTTTGTGTTATTGATAATTTGATCAAATTGTGTATGAATTGTATACGGTATTCTTAAACTATTTGACTAAATTGTGTTATTATGAATTTTGATAAGTTGTGAATTGGAGTTTAAATTCCTTATGACATCCATTGTCTTGAATTTAACTATGGTTTCACGTATCCACTATTTATATGGTTTATGAGTTGTGATTTAAAGTTGTATTTGGTTAATGTTGTGCACCAGAGACATTGTCTCGTGATAGCTTTATTCTTTGTCGCGGTAGGCAGACAGATAGAGGCGTGAGACTAAGTACCGCCAATGAGAGATTTTTGGGTATAGTGAGTATACGCATTTTGTATTTTGTAATGTAATGTATATTCACTTTGTATGTATATTTTGTTTTTGGTTTTGACGTTGCAAATTCAAATTGTACCTTGAAGTTGTAAATTCATTATGAGCTATTTGACTTGTAAAAACTGTATTATGTTTCCTTATCTCAGACTTTGAAAAATTTCTATGGAATTGAGTTGATAAATTGTTGTGTTGAGAAATGTATTGGAGTTGAGATTTGGAAAATTATTGAAGTGTCTTTCTGAGGTTTTACGAAGAAGCTGTTTTATCCAAAATACGGATGGCACTCTGCCAAAATTTTCTGAAATTCCAAATAAATCAAATGAGTTAATTGTTTCACTTGATTCACAAAAGTTTTTAACACTGTAAATAGTGCTCACCATTTGTAAAAGAAGTAAGAAAAGTTTTAAAATCCCTTGTAGTGTACTTAATGGGTTATCGATGAAGCGAAGTTGGTAATTCATTAGGTATACTACGGGATCATGTTATGCCTTATAGAGGGTAGGGTGTGACATAAGTAGGCGAACGGTGACACTTATGACAAGCACATGGAGTTTACTCTTGTCAATGTTTTGTCATAAATCATATCGAGTGCATATAATCTTTAGACTTGAAATATACTGATTATCTTGTATATAGGTAGTTTGAGTTTGATACTGCTTTCATACTTGTACTATGTGTGGGTATATGGGCATCTGTTGGCTCCTACTAGTTATATATAGAGGTAGGCGTTGATCAAGATGGAATTTGTTCCTCTAAGTAAATAAAGATAAAATCCTATGTTCATTTAATTGTTCTTGATGTTTCAAGTTCTGGCAGACGGATAGATTTATTCACAAAGAGTTTCTAATGAGAAAATCTTTTAATCAAGCTGGAATTAAAGAGAACATAATATTCATAGCAAATGGAGTTTGACATAAACCATGACTCTAGCTTGAGTTGGGATTTCATAACAGAGAGATTCTAGTGCATGGTAACATATGATTATAAGTTCATTTAAGGTAAACCTTATTACTAATTGGGTGGCCATGGCATGCTATGCTAGGTGTTAGCCATGGTCTATGAGGTTCATAAAATGATTTAGAGAAATCATTTATGGTAAAAAAGAGTTCTGATGATATTAAGAGTTGATATCATGTCTCATTGCCAATTAGTGATGAGCCTAGTAAGTCACACACATACACAAGTTATCACCTATTTAAATATGATTTAATTAATTAATTAAAGAGTTTAATTGATTAATTAAATAGGTTTCATTTGCAATTAAATTGCAAAGTCCCTAGCATGACTTGAAACCAAATCTGGATTATTGGATGTATAGTATAAGTTAAATTTATATTTAAAGTGTTTAAATAAGAATTTAATTAATGAGAAATTAATTAATAGAGATTAATTAATTAATTTATATTGATATAAATTAGAAGAAGAAAAATAATTATTTTGGGTTAAGAACTCAAAATTAAGACACAGGGGCATTTTGTTCATTTCACAGTGTGACACGTGGCACCATGAGATGGTGACACATGGTATTACACATAAGCTTGCCAAATGTTTTTTAATCATGTAAGATGATTAAAATCAAGATTAAATATAGGTTTGACACTTAGCACAATGTGATTGGGTCACTTAAACCTAGAGCTAATCAAAGGGTGACATGTGGCAAGGGTTTAATGTGTTAAACTAGCTATATAAGTGTTGTTGTGAAAAAGAAAAACAACCAGTAGCCACTCCTCTCCTTTTTCACGCCATTTTGAGGTTCTCCATCTATTCTTCTTCATCTCTCATCAATTCAAAGAGATTAGCCATCAATCTCTTGAATTAAGAACACTAGAAATTGTTTCTAGTGTCCTGTTTACATCTCTAATCTCTTAAAAGGCAAAACTTGAATTTCTCATTAATAGAAAAAGCTTTAGAAGCTATTCAAGGGCTGCCATAGGTGTTCTTAGTGTAGACAAGCTAGAGTGACAACATTTGGTGTCACGAAGACAAATCTCAAAGCGCGAACACTGCGATTGCATCAAGAGGTTAGTGTAATCGTTCTTGATTTAATCTAGGGTTCTAAAATTAATCTGATTAATTTTAAAATCTTAAATGACAAATATAGATCCAAAAACATATGAAAAGAGTTTTAATATGTTGTTTATCATTGAAATCAAATAGATAAAAATAAATCTTGCATGATGCATGTGACCCTAGGTGAAAATTTTTGAATTCAATGGTATAAACTTGTGTTTTTCACGCTTCCATTCCTTCAATTGGTATCAGTGCCACTATATTTGCCATTTAGATTGATGTTTATATGATTTAATTGTGTGTTTGATCATGAGATCAAAAGTTCATTGCTAGTTGCAAAGCCAAGGTGGCGGCACAAATGATGAACACCATGGTGCGCATGGTTGATACACCACAATGGTGTGCAAAGGTAAATGGATGCTGAATGTGCAATTATTGTATGATGTAAGATCCATTTTATGTCTAATTAAATTGTTTAATTAGAATTTTTATCACACAATTAAATTATGATTCAAATCAGAATTTTAAAAAATTATTTGAATGTGATTCAAATCTGAATTTTAGAAGTTATTTGAATGTGATTCAAATTTCAATTTTTAAAGTTGTTTGAATCATATTTAAATCTGATTTTTTAAAAAATGTTTGAATGTGATTCAAATCTGAATTTTTAAAGTTGTTTGAATGCGATTCAAATTTGAATTTTTAAATTTGTTTGAATGAGATTCAAATCTGAATTTTTAAATTTATTTGAATCATATTCAAATCTGGATTTTTCAGTTGAATATGAGATATTCAATTTAATTTAAGTATATATGTTTTATTTAATTGTTAAATAGTGATATGCATGATGGATGATCATGGACTTTAAAAGACCAATGTGATTGGATTTATTTCTTTTATGTTTCTTTGGGATTGTAAATTAATTAATTTATTTTAATTTATTTTGGGTATGTATTATTAAGTTTGTAATAATTTTTGGGTTGTAATTTCATTTATTTAAGTTCTTGTAAATTCGCCTTGGTATGCCAAGGATTACTATGTAATATTGGATTGCAAGAAGTTCAAGGAGGTCAAGAGCATTGGTGGGACCAGTGGGAGGAATTCAAGATCAAGTGTTGATTACGTACTCCTTCAGCAACTCTTGTAAAATGAATGAATGAAATACACCTAGGAATGCCCTGATTCAATTCTTGGTGGCTCAGAATTGAATCCCTTAGAAAGTCCATAATCATACCATATTTATTGCTTATCCATGAATGCATGAGATGTATGGGAATGTATGCTATTATATGATATATGCATGCTAATTGGATAATGTGCAAAGTGAGACCTTAATAGTAATTAGAATGACCGTAAAATCTTCCAAACAAATGATTAAGTTGGAAATGCTATAATTAAAGTAATTATAACATAGGCCCTCCATTGGGGCAATTATTTTAAGAAATTTTAAATAGTTACATAAGATGCAATTAATTTAAGAGATTTTCTTAAGAATAATTGTTAAGCATGAGATGTTGTAAATATGTAAATGGTTTGGTGGCCAATATTGGATGTACCTGAGGACATTAAAATTATTTGCATAATTATTGGCTCAATGGGATCGACAACTAATGCAAGATAAGTCAATAATGGATGTACGAGATTTTGAGCATTAGGGGCTAGGTAAAGGATTGAACCTCACATGAGATGTGATGGGCAGGAGTTGCTCACTTATAGTTTATTGTAATTCCAATAACGGATGTACACGAGGATGATCAATAGAATTATAAGAATTCAATCACCCACTAGAAATCCATCCAACTAGGATTTAGTTTTTACTTTGGAAGTGTACGATTCGCTAAGTTAGTGGGAGGACCAATTTGATTAAAAGACCATAATCATTTTGGTTAATTACATGATACATTTACTAATTAATCTGGTTATTTTTGCGATTAATTTTACGATAAAAATGAGCACAGAACAACCACCACCATCCAATATCCTTGCAAGCATACTTGAGCGTAATAGGTTAACAGGACCTAATCTCTCTGATTGGCTAAGAAATTTGAAACTTGTCCTGAACCTTGAACATATAGGATATGTTCTAGATTCAAATGTTCCTGGTCCCTTACCTCCATAGGCCACACAAGAGGAACATGAAACTTTGGATAAGTGGAAGGAGCATGATATGAGAGCTAAGTGTTACATGCTTGCTTCCATGAGTAATGAGTTACAAAAGCAGCATGAGAACATGTTGAGTGCGAGTGAGATCCTCCTTCACCTACAAGAGTTGTATGGTGAGCACAGTAGGAATGCTAGGTATGAGATATCTAGGCGGCTATTCCGTATGAGGATGTCTGAGGATAGAATGTTGGGGATCATGTCCACAAGATGATTCGGTGATTGAGCGGTTGGAACATCTTGACTTCAACATGGATTTTCAACTACAGATGGATTTGATCCTTCAGTCCCTTCCTGAGTCTTTTGGGAATTTTATGACAAATTTCCATACGACTAAACAGGAATGCACTTTAGCTGGTTTACTCAACATGCTGGTTATTGCTCAAAAGAATATGCCGAGCAATAAAGGAAAAGAGGTAGCTTTAATTGCATCTTCTTTTCTTTGGAAAGTCTAGCAAGAAGAAGGGCAACAAGAAAAAGAAACCTCAGAGTCCTAGTCCTTCCAAGAAGATAGCCAAACAGAAAAACAAAGATCAAAGTTAACAAAGGTAAAGGAAAGTGTTTCCACTACCAGTAGGAAAGTGTTTCCATTGCCAGTAAGAAAGTGTTTCCACTGGCCAGAGTATAGCAATCTAAATGAATGCAATGCCATGGTGAAAACCAACTCAAGTTCAAAATATATTTGGCACTTAAGGTTATGTCATGTTGCAGAAGATAGGATTACAAAATTGGAGAAAATGGGGATTCTATCCTCATTGGGCTCTGAGCCTACTCTAACTTGTGAAACTTACCTTCAGGGCAAATGACTAGATCACCCTTTGTTGGACAAGGGCAAAGAACTGAAAATATTTTGGAGCTAATACATAGTGATGTATGTGATCCATTTTAAGAAATGGCTAGAGGGGGCCTTCATTATTTTATTACCTTTACTGATGATAAATCAAGATTTGGGTATTTGTATTTGATGAAATACAAACATGAATCCTTTGAAATGTTTAAAGAATTTAAATCTAAAGTAGAAAATCAAACAGGAAAGAGTACTAAAACTCTTCGATCAGATCATGGAGGTGAATATTTGAGTACTGAATTTGATGAATACTTGAGAAAGCATGGCATTGTTTCTCAGCTGACTCCTCCAGGAATGCCACAGCTGAATGGTGTATCTGAAAGGAGAAATCGTACCCTATTGGATATGGTACATAGTATGATGAGCTATATTGATATGCCAATCTTCTTTTGGGGATTTGCATTAGAATCAGCTTTGTATATTCTGAATAGGATTCCATCAAAATCAGTTTCTTCCACACCTTATGAGATATGGCATGGAAGAAAACCAAGTCATAAGCATGTTAAGATTTGGGGTTGTCCAGCATATATCAAAAAGCTGAACACTGATAAATTGGAGACCAGATCAGAAAAATGGTCGATTTGTTGGATATCCAAAAGATAGTTTTGGATATTATTTTTATTTGCCTACTTCAGAAAAGGTTGTGATAAGTAGAGATCCCACATTTCTTGAACAACAGTTTGTTCAATAAGGAGGCAAAGGAAGGCAAATAGAGTTAGAATTAGAGAATTCTGACCAACCAACAGATCAGATGGATATAGATCCATCTAGTCAACCTATACCCATTGATGAAACATCTACAGCTGTTCCTCGTAGAACAACCAGGGTATCTCACCCACCAGTGAGATATGGTTTTCTTTATGAAGAAGAACAAGAGTTGTCTATTCATGAAGAAGTAGATCATGGAGATGATCCACTTAACTATGAAGAAGCTATATCAGATATAGACTTTTCAAAATGGATTGATGCTATGAAATCCGAGATTGATTCCATGTATAAAAATCAAGTTTGGGATCTTGTTAACCCACTTGAAGGTATTGTACCTATAGGGAACAAATGGGTTTTCGAGAAGAAAATTGGTTCTGATGGAAAGGTAGAGACCTATAAGGCAAGGCTAGTAGCGAAAGGGTTTTGTCAAAGGCAAGGAGTCGACTATGAGGAGACTTTCATGCCTGTTGCCATGCTTAAATCAATTAGGATTTTATTAGCAATAGCTACATACTATGATTATGAGATTTGGCAGATGGATGTCAAAACAGCTTTTCTCAATGGATACATTGAAGAAAACATTTTCATGGAATAACCTAGGGGTTTTGAATCCCAAGATGGTTCCAAGGTATGCAAGCTAAAGCGATCCATTTATGGGTTGAAACAAGCTTTGAGGAGTTGGAACATTCATTTTGATGAAGACATTAAATCCTTTGGTTTTATCAAAAATGAGGTTGAGCCATGTGTATATAAGAAGGTTAGTGACAGTGCTATCACTTTCCTTGTCTTATATGTGGATGACATACTATTGATGGGTAATGACACAGGTATGTTGACAACTATAAAGGTATGGTTGTCAAATACATTCTCCATGAAAGACTTAGCAGAGGCAAACTATATTCTTGGGATTCGCATCTATAGAGATAGAGCGAAAAGAATAATTGGTTTATCCCAAAGTCTGTACTTGGAAAAGGTGTTAAAGAGGTTTAACATGCTTGATTCCAAGAGAGGATTGTTACCAGTGAGACATGGTATCCATCTTTCTAAAGAGATGTCTCCAAAGACACCTGAAGAAAAAGATAAGATAGCAAGGATTCCATATGCTTCGGCTATTGGAAGTTTAATGTATGCAATGTTGTGTACTAGGCCGAATATCGCATGTCTTTATTAGTTTGACTAGCGGTATCAATCCAATCCAGGTTTGGAACATTTGGATAGGTATCAGAATATCCTTAAGTACTTGAGAAGAACTAAGGATTTATTCTTGATTTATGGAAGTGGATACTTGCAATTGGATGGTTATCACGATTTTGATTTCCAATCGGATATCGATGTTAGAAAGTCTACCTTTGGATGTGTTCATTTGTAATGGAGGTGCAATAAGTTGGAAGAGTTCCAAGCGAGCATTTGCAGATTCCACTCTGAGGTGAGTATATTCTTTGCATCGGATCTTGCAAAGAAAATTGTTTGGATAAAGAAGTTCGGGAAAGAACTTACAGTAGTTCCTTCCATTGAGTCGGCGGTTCCACTACCTTTGTGACAATAATGGAGCGATCATCTGAGCTAAGGAACTAAGGTTTCACCCAAAATCCAAACACATAGAAAGACACTACCACATTATCAAAGATATAGTTGGGCAAGGTGATATAGCAATGCGAGAAAATAGCATCGGTGAAAATCCAACTGATTCATTCACTAAGCCTTTGTCACAAGCTCAGCTAGAACGACATCTTGAGAATATAGGTCTAAGATATTGTAATGAATGGCTCTAGTGCTAGTGGGAGATTCTTAGTAGTATGCCCTAGATCATATCATTTAGTATGTATCTTGTACATATTTTTATTAATAAAAGGCATTTCCACTTTTCCGTTTACATAATATATTTATGTGTAATAGAAAAGGTCCATTAGTATTTTGTTAGAAATATTATTCTTAAGTTGTTAAGAATATGAGTGACAATATTTATAGCACAAAGTATCATAAATAGGTTCACAATCGAGGATACTTCATAATAAGGACATGACTTATCCAGAAAGATTGTATTCATATTTGTTCCCAAGTTATTTATATGAGATATAAATAAGATGGAATGGTGAGTCTCATGCCATATAACAAACATGATAGGCACTTATAAATGATAAGTAGGCCGAACCAGTGACACTTATGACAAGCACATGGAGTTTACTCTTGTCAATGTTTTCTCATAAATCATATCAGTGCATATACTCTTTAGACCCGAGATAGCACAGTTATCTTGTATATAGGTAGTTTGAGTTTCATACTGCTTTCATACTTGTACTATGTATGGGTATATGGGCATTTGTTGGCTCCTACTAGTTAGAGGTAGGTGTTGATCAAGATGGAATCTGTTCCTCTAAGTAAATAGAGATAAAATCCTATGTTCATTTAATTGTTCTTGATGTTTCAAGTTCCTAGCCAGCACAGATAGATTTATTGAGAAAAGAGTTTACGATGAGAAAATCTTTTAATCAAGAACTGGAATTAAAAGAGAACATAATATTCATTGCAAATGGAGTTTGACATAAACCATGACTCGGCTTGAGTTGGGATTTTTATGAGAGAGAGATTCTAGTGCATGGTAACATATGATTATAGGTTCATTTAAGGTAAACCTTATTACTAATTGGGTGGCCATGGCATGCTATGCTAGGTGTTAACCATGGTCTATGAGGTTCATAAAATGATTTAGAGAAATCATTTATGGTAAGAAAGAGTTCTGATGATATTAAGAGTTGATATCATGTCTCATTGCCAATTAGTGATGAGCCTAGTAAGTCACACACATACACAAGTTATCACCTATTTAAATATGATTTAATTAATTAATTAAAGAGTTTAATTGATTAATTAAATAGGTTTGATTTGCAATTAAATTGCAAAATCCCTAGCATGATTTGAAACCAAATCTAGATTATTGGATGCATAGTATAAGTTAAATTTATATTTAAAGTGTTTAAATATGAATTTAATTAATTTGTATTTGATATAAATTAGAAGAAGAAAAATAATTATTTTGGGTTAAGAACTCAAAATTAAGACACAGGGGCATTTTGGTCATTTCACAGTGTGACACGTGGCACCATGAGATGGTGACGCATGGGATTACACATAAGCTTGCCAAATGTTTTTTAATCATGTAAGATGATTAAAATGAAGACTAAATATAGGTTTGACACTTAGCACAATGTGATTGGGTCACTTAAGCCAGAGCTAATCATAGGTGACATGTGGCAAGGGTTTAATGTGTTAACCTACCTATATAAGTATTGTTATGAAAAAGAAAAATAACCACCAGCCACTCCTCTCCTTTGTCCCGCCATTTTTAGGTTCTCCTTCTATTCTTCTTCATCTCTCATCAATTCAAAGAGATTAGCCATCAATCTCTTGAATTAAGAACACTATAAATTGTTTCTAGTGTCCTGTTTACATCTCTAATCTCTTAAAAGGTAGAACTTGAATTTCTAATTAATAGAAAAAGCTTTATAAGCTGTTCAAGGGCTGCCATAGGTGTTCTTGGTGTGGACAAGCTAGAGAGACAACATTTGGTGTCCTGAAGACAAATCTCAAAGGCGCAGACATTTGCGGTGCATCAAGAGGTTAGTGTAATCGTTCTTGATTTAATCTAGGGTTCTAAAATTAATCTGATTAATTTTAAAATCTTAAATGGCAAATACAGATCCAAAAACATATTAAAAGAGTTTTAATATGTTGTTTATCATTGAAATCAAATAGATAAAAATAAATCTTACATGATGCATGAGACCCCAGGTGAAAATTTTTGAATTCAATGGTATAAACTTGTGTTTTTCACGCTTCCGTTCCTTCATTTTCGTGGCATTCTAATGCCATAAGAACCTCTATGACCCTTCTCTGGAGTCCCAAAAATTATTTTATAATTTTTCCCCCTGGTATAGGGCTCCTAGTTGCAAGAATTGCAACTTCTCACTAGGTTCCCATCGCTAGAGCACCAACTCATTTAACTTGGTTGTATTTTTTTTCTAAAATTTTTCCTAAATTTTTCTTATTAATATTTGAGTTAATTTTGGTTCCTCACTTTAGTTTAAATATTTTTTTGGACGTTCTAGCTGTCCGGACCGACATTGGTCACTGAAACAGTAGACTATACGAACTAGCTAAAGTGAGGATGTTACAACTCTTCCCCTCTAATAAAAATTTCGTCCTCGAAATTTACGTGATGGAAACAGTTGAGGGAACTGTTGCCTCATCATCTCTTCACATTCCCAAGTTGCCTCTTCAGTGTTGTGGTGCCTCCAAAGCACTTTCACCAGTGGAATTTGTTTATTTCTCAATTCCTTCACTTATCGAGCTAGGATCTGTATAGGTTCTTCTATATATGTCAAGTCCGGTTGGATTTCAATCTCTTCCATGGAAATGACATCTGAAAGGTCTGAGCGATATCTTCTTAACATGGAATACATTATGAATTTTATCCAGTTCTGCTGGTAAAGCTAGCCGATAGGCCACTGGTACCACACGTTCAATGACTTCATAAGGGCCAATGAACTTAGGGCTTAACTTACCCTTCCTTCCAAACCTCAGTACTTTCTTCCACAGTGAGACTTTGAGAAACACTTTATCGCCAACTGCATACTCTATCTCTTTCCTCTTCAAGTTGGCATATGATTTTTGTCTATCTGAGGCAACCTTCAGGTTTACTTTGATTTTCTTCACTTTCTCCTCAGTCTGCTTCACCAGGTCTAGTCCTACCAGCTTATCTTCACCCAATTCAGTCCAACAAACTGGGGTTCTACATTTCCTTTCATACAGTGCTTCATACAGAGCCATTTGAATGCTAGCTTAGTAGCTATTGTTATATGCGAATTCTGCCAGTGGGAGGTATCTATCCCAACTTCCCTCAAACTCAATGACACAACTCCTTAGCATATCCTCTAGGATTTGTCACATAATTCACATTGTTACTATCATTTCAATTTATTAATTGCGAAAATTCAATTAGTTCTTAAGTTTACTTGGATTACTCGTTCTGACTGTCCATCCGTCTGGAGATGAAAAGCCGTGCTAAAACGGAGTTGTGTGCCCAAGGCTTCTTGCAACTTTTTCCAGAATCTCGAGCTAAACCTTGGGTCTCGGTCAGATATGATGGAAAGTGGGATTCCATGGAGTCTAACTATCTCACTGATATACAATTCTGCTAGCTTCTCTAGTGAGTAGTCAGTCCTAACTGGCAGAAAATGTGCTGACTTCGTTAATCTATCCACTATCACCCACACTGCATCATGCTTCTTTTGGATGAGAGGTAGACCACTAACAAAATCCATAATGACCCGGTCCCATTTCCATTCAGGTATGCTTATAAGCTGTAGCAATCCTGATGGAATTTGATGTTCTACTTTAACTTGCTGACATGTCAAACACTTAGTCACATAGTCAGCTATATCCCTCTTCATACCAGGCCACCAATAATGAGGCTTCAAATCATTATATATTTTCGTGCTTCTCGAGTGCATAGCATAAACACTAGTGTGTGCTTCTTTTAGAATACTCGTCTTCAGTTCCCCATCATTTGGTACGCACACTCTTCCTCTGTAGTACAGAACCCATCTGCTTTCACCTCATATTCAGTTTCCTTTTCCTCTGGAATTCTACCCACAATGGCCATTAATTTTTCATCTGCCCTCCGCTTATCTTGTATCTGCTGTAACAGGGTTGGCCTCACTTGCAACTCAGCCAAAATAGCTCCATCTTGAGTTAAGGACAGACGGGCATTTAGTGATCTTAAAGCTGTGATGGACTTCCTGCTTAAAGCATCAGCAACTACATTTGCCTTCTCAGGATGATAATCTATTACACAATCATAGTCCTTTAGGAACTCAATCCATCGCCTCTGTCTAAGATTGAGCTCCTTCTGGGTTGAAAAATATTTTAGACTCTTGTGGTCTGTATAGATGTAGCATGTTTCACCATATAAATAATGCCTCCATATCTTCAATGCGAAGATAATTGCTGCTAACTCTAGGTCATGAGTAGGGTAGTTCTGTTCATGTGGGCTTAACTGCCTGGAAGCATCGGCGACCACCTTCCTCTCTTGCATCAATACACACCCTAGCCCATTATGTGAGGCATCACTATAGACCACAAAGTCTTTCCCTGACACTGGCTGCGTTAACACTGGTGCTTCTGTTAACATAGCCTTTAGCCTCTCAAAACTGGCTTGACACTTGTCGTTCCAGCCAAACTTCACATTCTTGTGCAACAACTTGGTCATTGGAGCAGCTATAAGTAAGAACCCCTTCACAAATCTTCTGTAATACCGAGCTAGCCCCAAGAAACTTCTGACCTCAGTTGTATTTCTAGGAGGCTTCCATTCCATCACTGCTTCTATCTTTTTGGGATCCACTCTAATCCCCTCAGTTGATACTATGTGTCCAAGGAAAGAGATTTCACTCATCCAAAAGTCACACTTGGACAGCTTAGCATACAACTTCTTCTCTCGCAGGGTTTGCAGAACAATCCTCAAATGTTCATCATGTTCTTCCCTGGTCTTGGAATACACCAGAATATCATCAATAAAGACCACTACAAACCGATCTAGATATAAATGGAAGATACGGTTCATAAGGTCCATAAATGCTGCTGGTGCATTTGTCAAACCAAACGGTATCACTAGAAATTCATAGTGCCCATATCGGGTTCTGAATGCAGTTTTTGACACATCTGCATCCTTTACCCTCAACTGATGATACCCTGATCTGAGATCAATTTTTGAAAATACAACAGCTCCCTTCAACTGATCAAACAGATCGTCAATTTTGGGTAATGGATATTTATTCTTCACAGTTACCTTGTTCAACTGCTGGTAATCAATACACAATCTCAAGGTTCCATCCTTTTTCTTCACAAACAGCACCGGAGCTCCCCATGGTGACACACTGGGGCATATGAACCCCTTATCAAGCAACTCTTGCAACTGAGTTTTCAACTCCCTCAATTCAGTGGGTGCCATCCTATAAGGAGCAATAGAAATGGGTGTTGTACCTGGCATTACCTCAATAGCAAATTCGACTTCCCTTTCTGGTGGTAAACCAGGCAACTCTTCAGGAAATACATCTGGGAAGGCTCTTACTGTGGGTATATGACATAGGTTCGGCTTAGCCTGCCTAGAATCAACCACATGTACTAGGTAAGCTTCACAGCCATTTCTCATCAATCTTTTTGCAAATGTGGCTGAGATAACATTGGACAGGAAATCTGTCCTTTCACTCACAACAGTAATCTCATTACCCTCAGAAGTTTTCAGAGAAATCCTCTTCAATTTGCAATCAACTATTGCCTGATGACGTGACAACCAGTCCATTCCCAAAATCACATCAAACTCGTGGAAGGGCAATTCAATTAGATCTGCCGAGAATTCATACCCCTGAATCCCCAATGGGCAACCTTTATACACCTTATTCACTACCACACTATGGCCTAGTGGATTTGTGACCAGAATGTCTTAATCACTCTCCTCTACTAGAACTCCCCTCTCTATGGGTAGTTTGATGCAAATGTAGGAATGAGTGGATCCTGGATCCACCAATGCATGCACAATAACGTTGTAGAGGGAAAACGTACCCCTAATGACATCCGGAGCATCTTGCTCCTCCCGAGCTCTGATGGCATAGGCCCTGGCAGGTATTCTAGTGTCTGGCCTCTCAGCTGACTCGGATGCAGGCCTCAGTGATGGACCAGCTGCCTCAGGTTTATCGGGCTTCCTACCCCTTTGTGGTACAGGAGCAGGTCTGTCAGTTTGTGTTAAAGCGACTATAGTAGTCCTCTTCAGACAATTCTTGATCTGATGTTCTGTCGATCCACACCGTAAGCATGCACCGGTCACTCGCCAACATTCCCCCTTATGCCACTTCTGACAAGCAGAAGATGCAGGGGCTAGTCCCCTAAATACTCTCCCTGGAGAGCTGCACACTGATGGTGTGGACTTGCGTCTCCTAGGTGTGAACTATGGTCTGGGCCCCTGAGACTGACCCCGACCCTGTGGTGGTCCTGAACTCTGAGCAGGAGGACCCTTACTCTTCTTGCTGGGAGCAGAAATGTACTGGACTGACTCGGACCCCTCTTCTGCTGTCTTTCCCTTCTATTTTGTTCATTGATTCTAACCCTTTCCACTTTTGATGTAGCATCAACAAGCTTAGCAAAATCTGTGATTTCCAATGCTATGATCATGACTTTGATGTTGTTATTAAGCCCTTCTTCAAACCTTCGGCACCTCTCTGCCTCTGTAGGGACTATCTCCCTCCCATATCTACTCAGTCTGACAAACTCACGCTCATACTTAGCCACTGACAACTGTCTTTGTCTCAGACTGATAAATTCTCTTCTTCGCTCTTCTAAATACACTTTGCTCTCATATTTCTTCCTGAACTTTGTAAGGAAGAATTCCCAAGTGATCTGTTCAGGTTGCACCTCACTGGTTACTGTGTCCCACCACTGATATGCGTCATCCTGAAGTAGGGACACAGCACCTGCTAGGTTCTACTCGGGGGTGCAGTTTAGCTATTTCAGCATTCTGATGGTTCTATCGAACCAGTTTTCTGCGGTCATGGGATCATCCTCCCTCTTCCCAAAGAAGTCTACAGCCCATGCTTTCTTAATTTCTCCAAATGAGATTTCTTTGGTGCTGGTGGAGGTTGTGGCTGTGGTTATGGTGGTGGTATTGCCCCCATCATTTGCTGGTAGAATTCAGTCATTTGCTGAAATAGAGCAAACTGAGGTTGGGCAGGTGCCTTAGCTGCTAGTGGAGCAGATTCTCCCCTGCCTCCAGATTTAGGTTTTCATGGAGCACGACTCTCCACCTCTTCCTCAACTGCTCTTTGCGAAGCAGGATCCATATCATATTCAAAATAAGAAAACAAACAGATCTGCATCAGTGTCACCTCAACAATTACAAATACAATGCAATGGTATGCACTCTATCTAGGCCCAGAAACGCCTAAACCGATGCTCAGATACCACTAAATGTGACACCCCTTACTCGTCTACAGTGTAGCCGAGTAAGTTATGCCACTTAGTGTGCCGGAGCACCAATTTATGTTTCTATTACAATTTATCCCTTTTTATTCATTTGTTTTCAATTTTGATAAATCCGAATTTTTTCGCAAATTTTATAGAAAATCCGGCAGAGTGCCTGCTGTAAATTGGAAAAACAGTTATTCTAAACCTGTTTAAAAACACTTCCAATATATTTTCCAAATCCAAACTCCTTTATACACATTTCAAGTCATTCTCAAAATCTCAATCTCAAATCACAATACTATTTTAAAAACTTTTCTGTTTACTTCATCATTTGAAGCATATTCATAAATATTTCTCAACTTTTCATTTATCAGCATACATTATGCAGAAAATTTCAATGATATGAAATTTCATATATTTACATTAACACATAACTACAAGAGTTTATACTTACAATCAAACTAATACAAAATGCCAAAATAAAAAATGCTCCCAAAATCCTAAGGTCCTACCATATGCAGTGCAGATGTGAGGTGGCTATGGACTCTGGATGTAGCTCTGAATGCTCAACCTGTCTGATGTCTGCTAAGCTCCCCAGTTAGGTCTCTAGTACCTGCGCATGGCAAAAGTGACGCGCTAAGCAATTCTGCTTAGTGATGACAATATAAAATAAAATAAAATGAACTAAAAATAAATATGCAAAATGTATGTTTATATTTTTGGGTAGACCTAATTTCTGCTATTAATTGCAGTATTATCCATTTAAAATTTTGTAAGGTTTATTATCATTGCCCAAGTAACCCATACTAGTTAATTGGACTGGATAAATGGGTAAACTGGCACTGGGTACTAAGTACCTTAGACCATCACACCATAGGTCACATTGTGTCTCCCGGTGTGCAACAGAACAGCTAATAAGCTGTAATAATCATCAGGGCGAAAACCTAAGTATAACTAACATCTTAAATAACATAGCCAAAGGCTATTATGTCACAGAATGGCATGGGAAGCCATGAAACACAAAATGGCATGAAGCCATATGCAGTACTGCTAACAGAACCCTATTGGCATGCCAAGCTATCCAAACCAATCTTGTTAGGTATACTAGGGCATTTCACACTTTTAAGTTTCACAATTTTTGGAATTTGTTTTAGTGTTACTATTCCATTCATTGGTCAATAAAAATGTTGACTTTTGCATAGGCAATAGGTACATTGGCTTTAAGATCATCAACATACCACATTTTGCATTCAAATTTTGTTGGTATTGGTTGCCAATACCATTTCTAAGCTTAATGTTAGTTGGGCAGAATGTTCACTTTTTATGCCTTGTCTTTACTGTTCCATTGGTCAGTTTTGCAATGGGAATTTGGAAACTGATCAACATGAAAGTTGTTTCTTATTTTGTCTAGTTGTATTTCCTTTTTTGAATCACTCCATTTGGAGTTTTGTAGCTCAAGTTATGGTCCAAAAGCCACTGGCGGCGATTGAAATCTGTCGAGAATTTACGGGTGACCATATCTACAGTGCAATGAACAGTGACTGCAACTCACCTTTTGAATATGTTCTGGTCATAATTTGGGTTAGGTTTCTTCACAAAAGTTGTTGGTCTATATCTCAGCTTATTGCTGGTAAAATTTCAGGTCAATTGGATCTTTTTACACTGATTTATGGCCAAATGACCAAATACTATTCATTTGGTTATTTTGCCCAGGCAGACTGCAGGTCACCCGGATTAGGGCAAGCTTTTGGTCCACTTGGCTTGGTTTTATGGGCATGGTTTCTTCACCAAAGTTGTGCCATTATGTGTCTAGTTTCATGTTCAATTATCCTTGCACCAATTAAACCTCTACAATTCAAGTTATTGATGTCCAAACCTGCTAGACTCAAGTCCAATTTTGTAGGTCACTCTAATTCTGCAGGTCACTCTAATGGCAGCCACACCAAACCCAAATCCCATCACTCAACACACTTCATTTTTTATTTAAACAGAACTAAATGGTCACTAATTGATCATTAATACCTATTTTTATCATCACATGGTCAAAGTCCCATTTTTCCACCCCAAACCCTAACTCACACATTACCATTCATGCATTTTCATTGCATTTCTTCAATCCACTTACAAGATGCACATTAAGAGCAGCCATAATAACCTTTTAACTTCATTAAACTCATCATAAACAAACCCTAACCATGGCTACCCAAAATTTAGGGTTTACATACAAATGGCATTCAACAATTTTTCTTTGTAATTTACACTCATTCAAAGTTCTTAACATGAATTTAAAGTAAAATTCATGGTTAGGTCACTAACCTCTATGGAGTGAGATTTTTCCACTTGCTAAAGCTCTTGTTTTCCTCTTCTTTTTGCTCCCAAAAGACTCACCAAGATGATAGAATAAATTTTTGTGTTGGGAAATTTATGTTTTAATGGATGGAAACCCAAGAAATCAAGCTTGGTAAAGCTTGGTTATGGAGGGCTATGGTGAAGGTGTGTGTGACGGCAAAGAGAGAAAAAAGAAGAGAGGTTCTGATTTTTGTTTCCTTGTCCAGCCCATTTTATCTCTTTTAAATAGAGTTATGCCATGTGTCAATGTTAGATTGGGTGGGAGAACTTTAATGACATCATTATGATGTCATAATGCTATTTTCTTTTATTTACTCTTCATTTCTTGTCTATTTAATTGCAATTAAATTTTTAACAACATCTAATCATATTTCATGTTATATAAATTATTTATTTAACTGGACAAGTTGGCCAAAAATCATATCTGAAGATGAAATGACCAAAATGCCCTCCGTTTGGCTTAACGAACTAAAATTATCTGTACCGATTGAAAAAATTTTTCTATGTATTTTCTTGGCATTCTAATGCCATAAGAACCTCTATGACCCTTCTCTGGTGTCCTAAAAATTATTTTATAATTTTTCCCCCTGTTCTAGGGCTCCTAGTTGTGAGAACCACAACTTCTCACTAGGTTACCCATCGTAAGGGCACCGGCTCATTTAACTTGGTTGTATTTTATTTTTAAAATTTTTTCTAAATTTTTCTTATTAATATTTGAGTTAATTTTGGTTTCTCACTTTAGTTTAAATATTTTTCCGGATGTTCTAGCTGTCCGGACAGATGGTCACCGGAACAGTAGACTGTACAGACTAGCTGAAGTGAGGATGTTACAATGCTCCTTCCACTTCTCCAAAGTTTCATGTTCCTCTTGAGTGGCCCTTAGAGGTAAGGGACCATGAACATTTGAATCTAGAACATATCCTGTCGCAAGGAGTTTTGCGGTCGCCTAAACGAACCCTCACCGAAGTGGGAAAGAGTGAGGAGTCGCCACCTTAGTTTTGAGGGAAACTAAAGAAAACCATTTGTGAAAATAGATTGAAATGAAACCACTTCAAGACAGAGATTCTAGGTTCGGGGTCCGTAAATGGGTGGGGAAGGTGTTAGGCACCCCACCTCGTCCCTCAATAAGGGCAAGTAGATTTAACTTCGCGTTTTTCATAAATTAGTTAGGAGGGCTTGGATGGAGATGTTAATCCTTTTGACTAAAGGAACATTTGATTTTTCACTAAATTTGGATCACCCAGATACATAAGTAAATGAGACAACCTTAGTGAGTTACTGTTGTATGTTAATTTTATTTGAAAGGAATATTTTATTAAAATTTTAATTTAAGAATCGGATAAGAACTCTTCTCCGAACTCTTTAATATTTATTAAAATTCTGAGTTGAGACCGGATAAGAACTCTCCTCCAATCTCTATTTAATATTTATTAAAATTCTGAGTTGAGACCGGATAAGAACTCTCCTCTGATCTCTATTTAATATTTATTAAAATTTTGAGTTGAGACCAGATAAGAACTCTCCTCCGATCTCTATTTAATGTTTATTAAAATTTTGAGTTGAGACCGGATAAGAACTCTCCTCCGATCACTATTTAATGTTTATTAAAATTTTGAGTTGAGACCGGATAAGAACTCTCCTCCGATCTCTATTTAATATTTATTAAAATTTTGAGTTGAGACCGGATAAGAACTCTCCTCCGATCTCTTTTAAATTAACAAGAGCCTGAATGGGATGTTTCCGATCTCCCGAATTTTAATTTCAGCTACATGTCATAAGGACCTAAAGCTAAGGATTCTGGCGTTCAAAGGTGCTGGGGATAAGGCTTCTTTTAACTAATTGATATTTTGTGACTAAATAAGAGAAGCAGGACTGAATTTTGCTGACCTCCCCTAAGGTCACTTTACCAGTATCCTATCTGTACCCTTTTACTTATCTGAGTTTTGATTTTTATTCCGCCTTATGGCATTATGCTGGATCGCTTCCCATGTCAGCCTAGTGATTCAACTTTGCTATTTCCCTGATGTGTTATTTAGACCCTCTTTTTTCAAAGAGACACTTTAAACACAGTTACCTACATTTTGTCTAGTTGCTTCTACGTAACTCGGGGCTAGATGACTTGTGTTCAGAAATAATAAAGATTAACAAAAGTGTGGGTTAGCCAGCACGGGAGTAAACTAGAGCATATCTTTCCTTTGTATCTTTTTTAGTGTGACATTAACTTAAAGAAAACAACAGGCATAAGAAAGAGGACAAAAGGAAATACGTGAAACGGGAACTAGACTTAATAAAATGGCGATATTAACACTGACCTGTAGGAAGTCGAGTCTATTGAACTAATTACAGAATCGCAAAAGTAGCAAGATTGCAGGCTGGCAGCCGGAGGACTATGATTTGCCTCGTAATGAAGTATTCTTTGTTAAAATGTAAACAGGTCAAAATAACCAAGCTTGAGTGGAGTTGAGCTTAGACAATATGAATGGAAATAGAGGATGACAAAGACAGAAAGTGGGAGTGCCACAGGATAATGAACGAACTGAAAATGAAAAATTTCAATATTCAAGAATCCCTTTTGCAAGAAAACACTTCAGAAAACTAGTTTCAAAAGTTTTTTTCTACGAAAACTCAAAAAGAAAATAGCAGAGTAACAAACTGAATTAAGTTTCAGAGTTATTCTGCTATAGCTACTGCCTCTTGTCTATATGTTTTTTTTTCGTTTTTTTTGAACAGTTTTCAGGCAGGTATTTATAGGAATCGGGTGCTCCCCATGAAGGGTCAGGATTTATTTTGAGGGAGATGGAGGGTCTGGATTTTGAAGGACATGATCGGATGCTTGAGAATTAAAGAGAACCAAAATGAACGGCTGAGATTATTCTTCAGAATATTTGTCCTTTTCTTCTTTCAATCTGACGGTCTCAAATCCTCTTGTCCGGAGTGATCTGAGGGCTAAGAGCGAAAGGCGCTGGTCTTGTCGTCTCCTCTCTTGATCCAAGGGCTCCTGGTTCGTCCTTACAAGTGAAATCAACGGTGGAGATTGGGATGTACAGGACTGTCATGACATACCCTGGCACCTATCAGCTTTGCGGGCGATTCTTAGGCGTGTGGTGGAGATCTCGTCTGCCACGCTTTAACTACCTCGGCTCTGATTCTGACAACGGTTATTTGAAATTTGTCTTATTCTTTTTGCCTTCCGATCCCTCCCACGCTCCTATTCCGATCTCTCATGCTGATCTCCCATCTTCCGATCTCTATTATTCCGATCCCTAGAGATCTCCCAAATGATGTAATCCGATCTTTTGGAAATAAAAGTCAATTATCATCTTATTATTATTGCATTGATTATTTTCCGATCTCTGATGTGTTTATCCGATCTGGTTCCCAACTGAACAACCCTTAACTGATCCGCAATTCGAAACATTTATCTTAATATGTCGATCTCTAATTAGCCGTTCTCTTTATGGAATTTGAGAGACGTGTCAGAACAGCTGGCGAATCCCGTTAACCGATGCATTGCCTGGGACATCATGAGCATTAAATGCTCGGACGAGTATAAATAGGGGTAGGGGTTAGCCAATTTCTTACTTATGCCATTTTCTGTCTTTCGCAAGCAATTCCAAAACTCTCCCGATTTTCAAGCTCTTCCGACTCCGTTCAAGCTCCGGTAAGGGTTTTAATCCTTCTTTTAGCTTTAAGTTCTTTGTTTTCCTTAAAAATGAGCGACGTCGAAGGTCAGAGAGTGGCAAGCCCACCTTCCGTCCATGTTTCATGGTCGTCTGATGAAGAAGAGGTGGTCGGGCCGAGCGCACAACCAGAACCTCCTAGGGTCTCCGTTCCAGCTCGGGGGCGGATTGCACCATCAAGGCATGCACCTTCTTTGGGGAGGGAGAATCTTCCTATGGACGAGCTGCCGTCGATCTTGCAAGAATCCGATCTGCAATCATTTAGCCAGGAGTACAACATTGAGCCCGATTCATATGAACTTATCCGGTGTCACGGCGATCACCGAGCCGATCACTTCTTTGAAGAGAATGACATGGTGATGGTATACGAGGAACAGTTAAAGGCCGGTCTTCGGTTCCCTCTGGACGACTTCTTCAAGGAGGTCCTAAAATTTCACCAAGTGTGCATTGCCCAAATTCACCCTAACTCGTGGCGGATCTTGGTAGCCTTAGAGGCTGTGCGAGCTAAGGGAATCGGACCTACGGCTAAGGTGTTCGCCGAATCTGCAGGCTAACTCGCGAAAGGGCGGCGAGCCTTTGGTTCTTTCAGGCGAAGCCTCATTGTGGGCTCTTCACCGACCTGCCCTCCTCCCTGAAGAATTGGAAGAACCGCTTCTTCATTCTGAGGAACAAAAATCCGACCTGCTTCGAGGACTTCCCCCGTAGCTGGTGGCACCAGGGGCCCTTGATTCCGAAGCATATTACCCTGAACAAGGAGGAAAGCCTAATAGTGATGGAACTGAAGAATCAAGCTGCCGCTCAAAAGTACTCCTGTTTAGATGCGGTGACTGCCGAGCTGCATCATTGGACAATGGAGTTGATCACGGGTGAAAGTCGCGGGCTTCCGCTCTCTGATCTTGGCATCGGTGTTTTCTATTTCTCAGATCTTTGGACCTTAGTGATCTCACTGACCTCTTTTTTGTGCAGGTATGGCGGGTGGTGAAGGTTCTAGGAAGCGGAAGAAAGAAAGAGAGATTTCTCGGAAAATAAAGGAGATGAAGCATTCGGCACTACTTTAAACACCCGGCCATGAACCTGGGGAGATACAAGGGGACTCGCCTCGACCTTCGGGACAGCCGATCGCAGAAGCTGTCCGATCTCCTCCTCGACGAGAAGAGCCGCCTCCACCTCTTCCAGCTGCTCCAAGCACAGAAGGGGGTCGTTCTCGACCTCCTACGAGGCCCCCTTCTCGTGGCGCTCAAGTGCTGATTGCCTCCCTGGAGAACAACCGGACTGTTCGGGAGAACCCCGATTTTGCTAAAGTTTTGGGGTCTTCCATCTGCCTTCGGGAGGATCGGGACAGACTGTCTCCGGATAATCTTGACGACATCCTAACCCGATCCATGAGTCTGAATGTAGAGTGCTTGGTGAACCAGCACATAGTCCGGGAAAAGGCGCATCGCCTAGGTAAGGAGGTCGAGAAGAAGAGTCAAGAAGTGGCATCCCTCCGATCCCAACTCTCATCCGCTCAGGATTACATATCTCAAATTGAGGGGCGGATGAAGTACTATGAGGATAAGCTGGCCGAACAGACTCATGTTCTGGCTGAAAGGGATCATGCTCTTAGAGAAGTCCAGGCGCTCCGGGCCAATGAAGCTGCTCAGGTCGCTCATCTTGCTGAGGAGCTGAAGGCAAAAGATGAAAAGATGGTGACAGGAATAGCCGGTGCTTATGTGAACGCTCACAAGGATCTCTTGGCCGAGCTCCAGAAGCGTTACCCAGATGAGGAATTCTCTTGGATGGCCGACCTGGCTCCCGAAGGCGAGGAGGAAAGCGAAGAGGAGGCCGAGGGTGAGAGAGAAAATGAGCAAAATGTAGATCAGGCTGGGGGTGATCCCCCAGCCGAATGACTTGTACAAAATTTTTGAAATGAAATGAAGTGGAATGCCCCTTTTTTGTTCGATGAATGGTTATGATCAGAAAATTTATAAATTATTAAACACTTGATTGTCTGAGTATGTTGAAATAACTGAAGATGTTTATTAACCTAAGTGTGAGAGATCGAAAAACACAATGAGCATGAGATCGGTAGGGAAGAAATGCTGAACGGGACTTGATTAAAATTGGAAATTTGACTTGAACACTTAAGATCGGAATCCTCATTAAACCGGACCAAAACCTTAGCTCTTAAACTTTTGAAAGGGAGATCGGCAATAAAACTGGTAAGAAAAGATCTAGCGTCAGTTCATTTCGTTTGTCAACAGAGATCAGGAATATACTTATGCAGTTGAAGATTCGACAATGGGTTTGAGAGATCGGTGAGCGATTTAATAGACTGATAAGGCTTTGACTGATGTGAGGACTTAGCATTGATTCAATTCTTTGTGAGGAGAGATCGGAAATGTGACTGTCTATCAAAGAGAGATCGGATATGTGACTGTCTATCAAAGAGAGATCGAAAATGTGATTAGCTGTCAAAAGGAGACTTAGTACTGAGGTCAGTTTCAAAGTTTTATTGATTTTGGGGATCGGCCAAAATATGGTGTCGATAGCTGCCCCTCTTTACATAATTTCTATTAAAGGGAAAATTTCCCGTGTAGAAATTATGTAAAGATTCAGACTCATATTTTGGACGATTAGGTGTTCGGAGTTAGGGAGC
Source organism: Hevea brasiliensis (assembly GCF_030052815.1). Taxonomy (NCBI): domain Eukaryota; kingdom Viridiplantae; phylum Streptophyta; class Magnoliopsida; order Malpighiales; family Euphorbiaceae; genus Hevea; species Hevea brasiliensis. The sequence continues at coordinate 59,501,776 of NC_079494.1, read as the reverse complement.
TAAAGCACACTTAAGTTGGTGACCTAGAAATCGACAACATAAGTTAAATTAAAATCAACTTGGATCAAGGAACCAGAGGTTGATAACAGGAAATTTAAATTGGCAGGAAATTTAAATTGCAGGAAATTAAAATCAACTTAGATCAAGGAACCAGAGGTTGATAACAGGAAATTTAAATTGCAGGAAATTAAAATCAACTTAGATCAAGGAACCATAGGTTGATAACGGGAAATTTAAATTGCAGGAAATTAAAATCAACTTAGATCAAGGAACCAGAGGTTGATAACGGGAAATTTAAATTGCAGGAAATTAAAATCAACTTAGCTCAAGGAACCAGAGGTTGATAACGGGAAATTAAAATTCCAGGAAATTAAAATCAACTTAGATCAAGGAACCAGAGGTTGATAACGGGAAATTTAAATTGCAGGAAATTAAAATCAACTTAGATCAAGGAACCCGAGGTTGATAACGGGAAATTTAAATTGCAGGAAATTAAAATCAACTTAGATCAAGGAACCGGAGGTTGATAACGGGAAATTTAAATTGCAGGAAATTAAAATCAACTTAGATCAAGGAACCGGAGGTTGATAACGGGAAATTTAAATTGCAGGAAATTAAAATCAACTTAGATCAAGGAACCGGAGGTTGATAACGGGAAATTTAAATTGCAGGAAATTAAAATCAACTTAGATCAAGGAACCGGAGGTTGATAACGGGAAATTTAAATTGCAGGAAATTAAAATCAACTTAGATCAAGGAACCATAGGTTGATAACAGGAAATTTAAATTGCAGGAAATTAAAATCAACTTAGATCAAGGAACCAGAGGTTGATAATGGGAAATTTAAATTGCACTTACAAAGCAAGCCTAATCCGGACACGAGCAGTTCTTCCCCAATGAAGTGTACTTAACAGAATCCTGAAGACCAATGATGAATGGAGGACGAGTTGCAAGACTTAACCTATTTCTTCAAATGCCCCTTTTCTTTTTTCTTTCTCCCGAAAAGCGCCCTTGTGGGTTTTTACTTCCCCTTCGTCTATATGACTAGGAGTGCCCTCCCGGGTTTTCACCTCTAGTTTGTTTTTTTTTTTTTTTAGGTCATTCCCTGCAAATCTCATAGTAAAGTACATGAGGTTATCGATTGTCAAATCCTAATCTTATGGCAAAAATTTTAACTGATTTAAATAGCGCATTAAATAACGAGATTGCAGAAAGATAAATATAAGGGAAAGATAGAAACATGGGGAATGAAGTGTGATTTTATTACGGTTTAGTAAAAACAAAGAAGAAGTTTCAAAGAAGAAAGGTACAAGGAAAGCTCTCACATATTCCCTGTGGCTGATTTTGAAATCTCTTAACTGCCATTATTTCAAGTTCTCTGAAGCCTCATGCCGTGACATTTTCCTCTTCATCCTGGTTTCATGCCCCCCATTCCTTATCTCTAACTTTTCGTTCTCGGGATGCCCTTTTGGGTTTTCACCCCTAGTTTTTTTTTTTTTTTGCACGCTCTTTCAGGACGCCCTTTCGGGTTTTCATCCTTCACTCATTTTACAGAAAGTGCCCTTTCAGGGTTTTCGCCTTCTTTCACACATTTTGCTAGGAACGCCCTTTCGGGTTTTCGCTCCTACCCTTTTTTTTTTTTTTAGGCATAGTATTTCTTGACGGTGTCAGCATTCACAGGTCTCGGAAACTCTTCACCGTCCATGTGGGTTAAGATCAGGGCTCCTCCAGAAAATGCCTTTTTAACCACATAGGGTCCCTCGTAGGTTGGTGACCATTTGCCCCGGGGATCTTTTTGATTCGGCAGCACTTTCTTCAGAACTAGGTCCCCGGATTGGAATTCGCGTGGGTGAACGCTTTTATCAAATGCTCTAACCATCCTCATCTGGTATAACTGCCCATGACATGCTACTGCTAACCTTTTCTCATCTAGCAAGTTTAACTGATCCAACCTTGACTGGATCCATTCTGACTCATCAATCCCTGATTCCTTCAGAATCCTTAGGGAAGGAATTTCAACTTCAATAGGTGATACCGCTTCCATCCCGTAAACCAGTGAGTATGGAGTTGCCCCGGTTGAGGTTCTTACAGAAGTCCGGTATGCGTGAAGAGCATAGGGAAGCATATCATGCCAATCCCTATATGTGACTGTCATTTTTCAGATTATCCTCTTGAGATTTTTGTTCTCGGCTTCCACCGCTCCATTCATTTGAGGACGGTATGGGGAGGAATTGAGGTGTCGGATTTTGTATTGATCACACAATTTCTGAATCTTTGGGCCATTGAGATTCTTAGCGTTGTCAGTGATGATTTCATTAGGGAGACCATGCCGGCAGATGATGTTGCTTCTGAAGAATTTGAGAAACGTATTCTGCGTGATATGGGCGTATGACGTGGCTTCGACCCACTTAGAAAAATAGTCGATTGCTACTAGGATAAATCTGTGCCCATTGGATGCCTTAGGGTTGATGGGACCGATCACATTGATGCCCCACATTGCGAAAGGCCATGGTGAGACGAGGTTGAACAACTTGTGAGGTGGCACATTTATCGGATCGGCATAGATCTGACACTTATGGCACTTCTGGAAATACTCGATGCAATCTTTTTCCATTGTGATCCAAAAATATCCCCGTCGCATGATTTGCTTAGCCATCATGTGCCCATTGGCATGGGTTGCACAATTTCCCTCATGAGTCTCAAAAAGGATTTTCTTCGCCTCTTTTGCATCCACACATCTCAACAGTTCACCGTTGGACCCTCTCTTGTATAGGGTTTCACCACTGGGGAAGTATCCCAATGCTAATCTTCGAAGCATCCTCTTTTCGTTTCGGTTTGCCCCTGAGGGGAATTCTCTGGTTCTGCAGTAGACCAGGATGTCATGATACCAAGGTTTACCGTCGGGTTCTTCCTCAATCATGACACAATAAGCTGGCTCATTCCTTGCCTTAATCTTCAATATCTGAGCCATCTGCCCTTCTTCGATTTGAGCCATGACGGCTAGAGTAGCTAAAGCATCAGCAAATTGATTCTTGTCTCTACTAAGGTGGGTGAAAGAGATCTCTTCGAATTTCTTAATCAGCTCCAGTAAGTACTTCTGATATGGGATTAGCTTGGGATCCTTGGTTTGCCATTCTCCCTTGACTTGGTATATAATCACGGCTGAGTCTCCATATACCTCCAACTTCCTGATCTTCATTTTGATTGCAGCCTGTAGACCCCTCACATAAGCTTCATATTCTGCGACGTTGTTGGTGCAGTCAAATCTCAACTTAATGGCTATCGGGAAGTGCTTTCCATCTGGGGATATCAATACAGCTCCAATTCCATTACCGGACAAATTGATGACTCGTCGAAATACATTTCCCATACATCGGCTAGCCCCTCTTCTTCGCAGTCTACTTCATTAATATGCTCATCAGGGAACTCAAAATCCAGAGCTTCATAATCCTGGATAGGATTTTCTGCTAGGAGGTCAGCGATCACGCTACCTTTTACTGCCTTCCGGGTCATATAGACTATGTCATATTGGGAGAGTATGACCTGCCATTTAGCTATCCTTCCTGGTACGAATGGGCTTTCAAATACATATTTGATAGGATCCATCCTGGAGATGAGCCATGTCTTGTGATTCAGTATGTAGTGCTTGAGGCGATTCGCTGTCCAGGCTAATGCGCAGCAAGTCTTTTCTAAGAAAGAGTATCTTAACTCACAATCATTGAACTTCTTGCTCAAGTAATAAATAGCCCTTTCCTTTTGGCCGGTATCATCATGTTGTCCCAAAACGCACCCCATCGAGTTCTGTTGGACCGCCATATACAGGATAAGAGGCCTTCACATACGGTGGAACCAATCGTGGGCTGATCAAGTATTGCTTAACTTTCTCAAAAGCCTCCTGGCAAACTGAATCCCACTGAGTGGAATTATTCTTCCGGAGTAGTCTGAAAATAGGCTCAGCTTTGGCAGTGAGATTAGAAATAAATCTTGAAATGTAGTTCAATTTTCCCAGGAAACTGCGCACCTCCCTTTTTGTTTTTGGGGATGGCATTTCTTGAATAGCTCGAACCTTGTCTGGATCAACCTCTATTCCCCTCTCTCTTACTATGAATCCCAACAACTTTCCCGATCTAGCTCCGAATATGCATTTAGCAGGGTTCAGTTTCAACTGGTATCTTCTGAGTCTCTCGAATACCCTCCTCATCACCTGTACGTGGCTTTCTTTTCCTCTAGATTTAATGATCATATCATCCACATACACTTCCACCTCTTTATGCATCATATCGTGGAATAATGTGACCATTGCGCGCTGATAGGTAGCACCAGCATTCTTCAACCCGAAAGGCATGACCCGATAGCAAAACACTCCCCATTGAGTGATGAAAGCAGTCTTATCCTTGTCTTCCTCATCCATCGGGATCTGATTGTACCCAGATGCCCCATCAATGCATGAGCACCTGCCCAATCCCGCAGCATTGTCTACTAACACATCAATGTGGGGGAGAGGGAAATCATCTTTTAGACTTGCTTTATTAAGATCGCTGTAGTCAACGAACACCCTGACTCTCCCGTCCTTCTTCATTACCGGGACGACATTAGCCACCCATTGGGGGTATTTGACCACTTCCAGGAACCCAGCGTCATACTATTTCTTGACTTCATCCTGAACTTTGAGCAGTGTGTCGGGGTTCATTCTTCTTAACTTCTGCTTTACCGGAATTGTCCCCGGAATTAGGGGAATTTTATGTGTCACTATCTGAGGATCCAAACCCACCATATCATCATAGCTCCAGGAAAATACGTCGAGGAATTCTTTAAGCAGACTGATCATATCTCCCAATTCTTCACTCTCCACTACCTTAAGTTCCCTTTTTACTTCCTCTGTGCCTAAGTTTATGGTGTGCGTTTCGTCTCCACAAGGCACTAGGGAGGATTCATCCTTTTCATTGCTTTCTTCTGTAAGATCTTCCTCAGAATCACTTGAAGTAATGGCAGTTATGGGGATTTCAAAATTAACCAGAGGAATTTCTGAGTCTATTGGATTATTAGGTGTTAATTGATGAATGGTCCTGAATGAATAAAAATGGAACATATTATAAGGATGAAATTCAAAAGGAAAGAATTGGATTTAAAATGCGCTATTAATTCATTAATATTTATGCCATAAGAAAAAGGTCCATTTACAGTATTACACTTATCACCATGGACAAAATGATCAAGTGTAGATAACCAAAGGTACTTTACTCGAAATTGAGTACAGGGATGTCTTCTGCCGTCCAGTTGTCTAGTTCCTGCCCCTCAGCTATTGGTGAGACCAGAGCCTCATACAGGGAATCCAGGTAGATGGCATCGATGGATGGTTCATCAGGTGATTCTTCCACCTCTGCTGGATTTTCAATGACCTGTTTAGTGAAGACTTCTATGATTCTCGGGACTACTTTCATCTTTCCCATTTTCTGATCGAATCTCTGATCCCGAAGTGTTTTCCTCATCCAGAACCGTCCATCCATAAGGGCATTATCCTCATAACCCAAACCACAGTGACCTATCTTCTGAATAGCCGGTATAAGTTCAACGATCCCTTGCAATGCGGTGCCCAAGCCTTTGCCCTCCTGATATCCATTCTTTGACATCACTTTGGCCACCATAGCCATAGCCCCTCCACTTCCGGTTTCTTGTAACTCAAGGGCCTGGAAGGAGCTTTCCAACGACTCCTCAGCCGCTTCCACATAAGGGAGTGATTGTGGCTTGGTGACTAGCAAGGCCTCCTCTCCTTTCACTGTGATGATTTTGCCATCCATAATATATTTGATCTTTTGGTGCAAAGTTGAAGGAACGGCGTTCGCAGAATGGATCCAAGGCCTCCCCAACAACATAGTGTAGGCCGCCTCAATGTTCATCACCTGAAACGTGACGTTGAAAGTACATGCACCGACTTGGATTGGCAAGTCAATGTCTCCCAGCACTTCTCTCCTTGTACCGTCGAAGGATCTCACCACCATAGCACTCTGACGTATATCAGATTGGTCAACTGGCAACCTGGCCAAGGTGGTATTAGGCAGTACATTAAGAGCTGACCCATTATCAATAAGTACCTTGGCTACTATACAACCCTTACACTTCACTGTTACATGCAGAGCTTTAGTGTGCCTTAAACCCGCAGGGTTTATCTCGTCCTCCGAGAAAGTAACAAAACTGGATGCCTGGATTTATCCCACTATCTTCTCAAACTGCCCCGGAGTAATGTCGGGGTTTACAAAGGCCTGATCCAGGATTCTCTGCAAGGCTTGTCGGTGCACTTCCGAACTCAAGATCAGCGATAACAGCGAAATTCGGGCAGGTGTTTTTCTTAACTGCTCCACCACATCATACTCGCTCTGTTTCATTATTTGGAGCAGCAGTTTCTCCTCTTCTTTATGCTCAGCAGACTCTACTTCCTCTGTCTTCTCAACCTCCTCTTCGGCAATCTTCAATGACTCTCCCATCTTTACTTTCCCTTTTCTCTTTTCTTTTCCTTCGTTCATGTAACACCTCCCACTTCGAGTTATGAACTCAACTTCTTGCTCATGCGAGGAGGATTTTGTGGTAGTGACAGGTTGAGGATTATCCTGGGGAGTAGCACTGGCGGTAGGTCCGGCATAAGTCATCTGAAAGTGTTCATGAGGAGTGAAACATGGCTTAGGAGGTGCCGGGGGTAAAGCAAGGCTAGGAGCCGGTGTACTGCTTGACGCTCCTTGGGTGAAGACTTGGAAATTGTAGTTCCAAGGTATAGCATGGGTGTTGGTAATAGGGAGCTGAGATGGGGCTCGGATAACCGTTACTGGCGGCGAGGCTACTGGAGGTGAGAAGGTGATTCTGGGTTTAGAGGTAGAAGCATTCTGACTATATCTGATCGTGTTCACTCCCCCTTCTATTTTTGACTTTGTCAGGCATCTCAGAATTTTAAGGGATAACAAATTCTGAACCTCATGCTTGAACCCCTCACAATCCCACAGCTCATGATCAGCTACCCCTCCATGATAAGGACACCCCGTACCTTCTTCTAATCCCGTTTCCTGATGGCAAAGGTAGCCTTCCCTCATTGCCACAGCAAAAATTTCTTTAAAGTAAGGAACCAGCTTGTTTACTTCCAGTGTTGATCATTCTCCATCAGACTCCATCATATTTACACCACTGCCCGTATTATGGTTAGGCAGTGGGTTTGAGGTAACATTGGGGAGGGAACCATTTCCCTCAATTTTTAGCCATCCATTCCGTATTAAAGCGTGCACTCTTCCTCTGAGTGCTCCGCAGTTGTCAGTTGAGTGCCCTTGTGCCCCCCCCATGATACTCACAACGGGCAGTGGCATCATACCACCTAGGATATGGAGGCTGGATCGGGTCTAAGGGAACTGGTACAATTTGGTTTATACCGACAAGGTATCGGTATATTTCCCTGAGAGGGAGGGGAAGAGGTGGATCAGGGTTTCTTGGGGGTCTTGGGTTGTTTTGTGGTGGTCTAGGTTGAGCAGGAGGAGGAGGTGGTCTTGGTTGGTAATTTGTAGGTGAAGGGTATTGTGGGCGTGGGTGTGGGTAATTTGGGAAAGGCGGTGGAATATTTGCGACTGTTTGGCCATGAGGGGGAGGATATGGCCAATAATTGTTTTGAGGGAATGGGGAATAATTGTTTTGTGTGGTGTGAATGCACATCACCCTCCTTCTTCTTGCCAAAGTGGCGGTGTTTTTCGCAGGTTCTCGGCCAACTCCCCGCAAGTCCCATTCTTAGATTGGCCTCTATTCTTTCACCGGCCTGTATGATGTCAGAGAAGCTGTTGGAAGTGTTCCCAATCATCAAATTGAAGTAGGGGGCTTTTAACGTCTCAATGAACAGAGAGCACAGCTCATTGTCAGTCACCGAAGGGTGGACTTCTGCTGCCTTTTCTCTCCACCTCTGGGCATACTCCTTGAAGCTTTCCCTATCCCTCTGTACCAGGTTTTGAAGATCCCTTCTTGTGGGGGCCACATCGCAGTTAAATTTGTACTGCTTTAAGAAGGCATCAGCTAAATCCTTCCAGGAGCGCAGTTTGCTCCTGTCCAACTGAATGCACCACCTCAAAGCTGCCCCGGAGAGGCTCTCATGAAAGAAGTGAACCAGCAGTCTGTCGTCCTCTGTCAGAGCAGACATCTTGGCGATATAGGTGGCCAAGTGAATACGAGGGTCTGAGTTCCCAGTGTACTTGTCAAAATCAGGGACCTTGAACTTGGGTGGCACCACCACATCCGGCACTAATCTTAGTGATGCCACGTCGACCGAACCATACATGTTCAGCCCCTCTATTGCTATCAGTCTCTCTTCTAGAGCAGATAGTTTCTCGTTTTCTTTCATCTTATTTTCCCCTCCCGCCGCATGATATGCTCCCCCGGCCGGGAGCTGAGGGGTGGAGTAAACTGGAGGGATTAGAATTGAAGGGTGAGGCTCGGCATTTGAGACAGCCGGGTAATAAGAGAAAGGCAGGTCATTGTTCATGGCGACCGAATTAACAGTGACTGTTGGGTCCGGGATAGGTGATTGAAAGGTGAAAGAAGTTGTAGCTTGATGGGGATCCATCATTGTAGGTGGTGGAGGAGGTAGTGGTAAGCTAGGTTCTGCTGTGGGTTTATTCTGGGACATTTCCCTCATTAACCTCATAAGTTCTGAGACCTGGTCTTTAAGTTCAGATACTTGCCCTTGTAGGTTCTGTACTTGTTCCTGGTCTTCCATTATCTTCTTTGTCCAGGATCTTGTTAAGTACACTCGCTTGGGTTGAACCGTGTGCTTGGTCAGACTTGACTTGTTTGAAGCAATATTGATTTTCTGTAGGAAGTCGAAAAAAAGGATTTTTAATGAATTTTGAATTTTGTAAAAAAAACTAAAAGTCATTGTTCGGACGAAGGATACAGTGGCATTTGGGAGCCAGAATGAAATCTGCGAAAGGATAATTGCATCAACTTTATCATGGCATCGTTCGATAGTCTGACTGTGAATAACTGGATTGAATGCGCTTTTATGATACCTGTCCATATAGCACATTCAATTTTTCATATAACCCTAGCGAGGGAGTTCCTACGGGAGTCATATTATTCATTCACAAATTTGCTAAACAATGGTCCAAAAATCATTTCATTAACTGAATAATTTGTACACCGTATTCTTTACATCGGCCTAGGCTCTGGGAGGTTTTTTATAATGAGATGACATTTTCTGAGATACTCATATAATCTTTCTTCTTGTTTGGCAGGGTTGAATGCTTTCAGAGCATACTCGGATTGAGGTAAGAGTTCTTGCTTTCCCTGTGCTATCGTTCTCTCCAGCTGGTCAACATTCTCTTTCAGCTCTTGATAGAGAGCAGCTTGTCTTTCTTTCTCTTTCCTTTCCTTAGCACATTCTTTCAGGATATCGTTGATGAGTAGTGCCTGTTCTTTTAATTCAAGCTTATTCTTTTTGTTTTCCTGTTTATACTCTTTAACGAGTATCTCTTGGTATTTTGTTTTTTCCTGAAGCTTATTATTCTGTGCTTCTACTTCTTTCATTATAGCGTGGAGAGAGTTTTTTTCCTTTCCCCACCGTATCTCTTGCTCTTCAAAACCCATCTTTTCGGCCCTTGCTTCTTCCCTGAGCCTTCTTACTTTCCTCTTGAGAATCTGTTGTTTGTCCTTCAACTGTTTTATTTGTTCTTGCAGTTGCGAGTTCTCGGTATTTGCCTTTTGTAGCGAGTCAACCAGGCGACCATCAACTTCTTCTAATAGGACATCTCGGCGCGGATCGCTGTCTTCGAATTCTGTAGTTGAGTATTCTCGGTCCCTGTCAGCTCTCCATTTAAGATAATCGCCCGATGCGCTTGGGCCTTTAGGCGCTCTCTCCATCAGAGTGATGTTCTCCCAAGACTTGCGAGCCATTTTCAACCCTTCCTCTTCCTTGAGCTCATGGTAGAAATGACCTTGGTGATATTCTTCAATGTCGATTCTAGTCTGTGTTGAGCCAAACTGCCTCATTACCAAGGCCGGAGTGTAACTTGTGTATCCGGTTACTCCGATTAGGGACACCGACTGATTACCTCCCGTGTTGATCAAAACGGATTGGCCTGACGCCCACAGCTTCCTCCAACAATAATCATGGCTATTGAAACTCAAAATCTGTTCCCGCCACTGCTGTTTATTCTTCGGACTGATTATTAACCGGGTCATCTTCTCGATGGGAGGCTGGTCAAGGTACCAAGTCAATCCCTTTGTCTCCACAGGGCAAATGTGACTGATAATCCAGAGATATAACAATTGAGAACAACACTTGATGGACCCTTTACCCTGTTGTATGCATAAGGGTTAATAAGGTCTCCGCAAGAATTAGCGGTATCGGATTGACCTCCTGCCTTTCTACCGCCCAGAATACTTCCACCGTGCTGTAGGTTATGATTCCTAATGGCCCCGGGAACAAAATCAGGCCATAGATTCCTAATGCGAGTGCTACTGAAGCTTGATCCCACTGTTTCTCTTGGAGGTATTGATCTAACTGCTTCTCGAGGTAGGTCCAATACCATCCATGCGTGTTCCCTTTGACCGTTTCTTTTGACTTTGCCTCCTCTGAAGGAATACCCAACAAATGTGTTAATCGTTTCCAGGTCTACCTATGCTCAAGGTGTAGGTAGATCCGATTCTGTATTGAGTAAGGAATCTCTAGTAATGCCTGATATTCTTCCATAGTGGAAACTGTATCAATGTCATTGAAAGAGAATATCCCGTACTTAGGATTCCAAACTGACAGCATGGCCTTTAATGCCGGGATTTGAACTTTGACTCGCATTAGGGTTGCAATTTTCCCGTATTTCCTTTCAAATCGTGCCTTGACCTGATCGGGAAGCGACCTCCATCCATTAGACAGACCCTCGAGGCTGTTCATTCTGACCTCAATTTTATTCAGATCCCATGAGGGTAGTAAGCTAGCATGTGCCTTGGAAACATTATTTTGTGAGGGCATTGGAGTATGAGTTGATTTGGACCAAAGTTTAGCATTCTGAACTTCTTCTGCCGACTGACTCGAGGATGCCATGATAAAAATGATGCCTTATCCTTTTCATAGACTCTTGGTTTAATGATGCCTGCGGAAAAACTCGTTAGCAAGATAAATTTGGGTAATTTTGAATCATACTGTTGGCAAGGTGACACATACACATTTATCAAAGTAGGAAAATGTGTAGGTGTTCCAGTAGAATTCAAGATTACCCTCACAAAAACGAACAAAAGGAAATTAAAGCAGAACAGGGTAAGAGTAAGTATGCCCCTTTTTGTCCTAGTATAGGGAGACTCCTGATACCGGATGAGTGCTACCTAATTGGATAGTTCTATCTTATAAGGTAGCTTACTATGGCTTCCAGCTATTGTGATAGTTTAGCTCAAGGTCTAATTTTCTAAAAGCCACGGGTTCCCAAATTGCCCCTACTGTAACAGTAGAGCCCCGTTCTATAACCATGATATTATCGGGAAAATTCCACAAGTATCACAGTGGATAGAACGAGTTTCAATCTGAGCAGAAGCCTTCACGGATACTAACGGGGTAAAACCCACGGGTACCGCTACATAACCCCCTCCTACTTTCCTAAAAGGGTAAGAAAGCCCGGGTATAGGACCGAAGTGTGTGAGGACATCGTGTGAGTGTTCAGTGTGTGAAGGGACACCTTTACCTCTTCCCAATTCAGGGGGATTTTATTCTTTCCATTTTTTCTTTTTCCTTTTTTTTTTCAAAACGAAGAGCACTGTAGGAGGATAAAACAAGCAAAACAAGCAAAACAAGCGGAACAGTTAGTAGGAATAAACAAAAATTAACACGTAAACTATCGCCGGGTGAGCCCACCTAACTATAATTTGATTAAATCTACTTTTTAGACCTCTAGACCGGGGTTAAATTCGGTCAAATAGTCCCCAGTGGAGTGGCCAAGCTGTCGCAAGGAGTTTTGCGGTCGCCTGAACGAACCCTCACCGAAGTGGGAAAGAGTGAGGAGTCGCCACCTTAGTTTTGAGGGAAACTAAAGAAAACCATTTGTGAAAATAGATTGAAATGAAACCACTTCAAGATAGATATTCTAGGTTCGGGGTCCGTAAACGGGTGGGGAAGGTGTTAGGCACCCCACCTCGTCCCTCAATAAGGGCAAGTAGATTTAACTTCACGTTTTTCATAAATTAGTTAGGAGGGCTCGGATGGAGATGTTAATCCTTTTGACTAAAGGAACATTTGATTTTTCACTAAATTTGGATCACCCAGATACATAAGTAAATGAGACAACCTTAGTGAGTTACTGTTGTATGTTAATTTTATTTGAAAGGAATATTTTATTAAAATTTTAATTTAAGAATCAGATAAGAACTCTTCTCCGAACTCTTTAATATTTATTAAAATTCTGAATTGAGACCGGATAAGAACTCTCCTCCGATCTCTATTTAATATTTATTAAAATTCTGAGTTGAGACCGGATAAGAACTCTCCTTTGATCTCTATTTAATGTTTATTAAAATTTTGAGTTGAGACCGGATAAGAACTCTCCTCCGATCTCTATTTAATGTTTATTAAAATTTTGAGTTGAGACCGGATAAGAACTCTCCTCCGATCTCTATTTAATGTTTATTAAAATTTTGAGTTGAGACCGGATAAGAACTCTCCTCTGATCTCTATTTAATCTTTATTAAAATTTTGAGTTGAGACCGGATAAGAACTCTCCTCCGATCTCTATTTAATGTTTATTAAAATTTTGAGTTGAGACCGGATAAGAACTCTCCTCCGATCTCTAGTTAATATTTATTAAAATTTTGAGTTGAGACCGGATAAGAACTCTCCTCCGATCTCTTTTAAATTAACAAGAGCCTGAATGGGATGTTTTCGATCTCCCGAATTTTAATTTCAGCTACATGTCATAAGGACCTAAAGCTGAGGATTCTGGCATTCAAAGGTGCTGGGGATAAGGCTTCTTTTAACTAATTGATATTTTGTGACTAAATAAGAGAAGCTGGACTGAATTTTGCTGACCTCCCCTAAGGTCACTTTACCAGTATCCTATCTGTACCCTTTTACTTATCTGAGTTTTGATTTTTATTCCGCCTTATGGCATTATGCTGGATCGCTTCCCATGTCAGCCTAGTGATTCAACTTTGCTATTTCCCTGACGTGTTATTTAGACCCTCTTTTTTCAAAGAGACACTTTAAACACAGTTACCTACATTTTGTCTAGCTGCTTCTCCGTAACTCGGGGCTAGATGACTTGCGTTCAGAAATAATAAAGATTAACAAAAGTGTGTGTTAGCCAGCACGGGAGTAAACTAGAGCATATCTTTCCTTTGTATCTTTTTTAGCGTGACACGAACTTAAAGAAAACAACAGGCATAAGAAAGAGGACAAAAGGAAATACGTGAAACGGGAACTAGACTTAATAAAATGGCGATATTAACACTGACCTGTAGGAAGTCGAGTCTATTGAACTAATTACAGAATTGCAAAAGTAGCAAGATTGCAGGCTGGCAGCCGAAGGACTATGATTTGCCTCGTAATGAAGTATTCTTTGTTAAAATGTAAACAGGTCAAAATAACCAAGCTTGAGTGGAGTTGAGCTTAGACAATATGAATGGAAATAGAGGATGACAAAGACAGAAAGTGGGAGTGCCACAGGATAATGAACGAACTGAAAATGAAAAATTTCAGTATTCAAGAATCCCTTTTGCAAGAAAACACTTCAGAAAACTAGTTTCAAAAGTTTTTTTCTATGAAAACTCAAAAAGAAAATAGCAGAGTAACAAACTGAATTAAGTTTCAGAGTTATTCTGCTATAGTTACTGCCTCTTGTCTATATGTTTTTTTTTTCGTTTTTTTTGAACAGTTTTCAGGCAGGTATTTATAGGAATCGGGTGCTCCCCATGAAGGGTCAGGATTTATTTTGAGGGAGATGGAGGGTCTGGATTTTGAAGGACATGATCGGATGCTTGAGAATTAAAGAGAACCAAAATGAACGGCTGAGATTATTCTTCAGAATATTTGTCCTTTTCTTCTTTCAATTTGACGGTCTCAAATCCTCTTGTCCGGAGCGATCTGAGGGCTAAGAGCGAAAGGCGCTGGTCTTGTCGTCTCCTCTCTTGATCCAAGGGCTCCAGGTTCATCCTTACAAGTGAAATCAACGGTGGAGATTGGGATGTACAGATTTGTCATGACATACCACGGCACTGTATCGGCATTGCGGGCGATTCTTAGGCGTGCAGTGGAGATCTCGTCTGCCACGCTTTCACTACCTCGGCTCTGATTCTGACGAAGGTTATTTGGGATTTGTCTTATTCTTTTTGCCTTCCGATCCCTCCCACGCTCCTATTCCGATCTCTCATGCTGATCTCCCATCTTCCGATCTCTATTATTCCGATCCCTAGAGATCTCCCAAATGATGTAATCCGATCTTTTGGAAATAAAAGTCAATTATCATCTTATTATTATTGCATTGATTATTTTCCGATCTCTGATGTGTTTATCCGATCTGGTTCCCAACTGAACAACCCTTAACTGATCCGCAATTCGAAACATTTATCTTAATATGCCGATCTCTAATTAGCCGTTCTCTTTATGGAATTTGAGAGACGTGTCAGAACAGCTGGCGAATCCCGTTAACCGATGCATTGCCTGGGACATCGTGAGCATTAAATGCTCGGACGAGTATAAATAGGGGTAGGGGTTAGCCAGTTTCTTACTTATGCCATTTTCTGTCTTTCGCAAGCAATTCCAAAACTCTCCCGATTTTCAAGCTCTTCCGACTCCGTTCAAGCTCCGGTAAGGGTTTTAATCCTTCTTTTAGCTTTATGTTCTTTGTTTTCCTTAAAAATGAGCGGCGCCGAAGGTCAGAGAGTGGCAAGCCCACCTTCCGTCCATGTTTCATGGTCGTCTGATGAAGAAGAGGTGGTCGGGCCGAGCGCACAACCAGAACCTCCTAGGGTCTCCGTTCCAGCTCGGGGGCGGATCGCACCATCAAGGCATGCACCTTCTTCGGGGAGGGAGAATCTTCCTATGGACGAGCTGCCGTCGATCTTGCAAGAATCCGATCTGCAATCGTTTAGCCAGGAGTACAACATTGAGCCCGATTCATATGAACTTATCCGGTGTCACGGCGATCACCGAGCCGATCACTTCTTTGAAGAGAATGACATGGTGATGGTATACGAGGAACAGTTAAAGGCCGGTCTTCGGTTCCCTCTGGACGACTTCTTCAAGGAGGTCCTAAAATTTCACTGAGTGTGCATTCCCAAATTCACCCTAACTCGTGGCGGATCTTGGTAGCCTTCCGAGGCCTGTGCCGAGCTAAGGGAATCAGACTTACGGCTAAGGTGTTCGCCGAACTGCACAGGCTAACTCGCCGAAAGGACGACGAGCACTGGTTCTTTCAGGCGAAGCCTCATTGTGGGCTCTTCACCGACCTGCCCTCCTCCCTGAAGAATTGGAAGAACCGCTTCTTCATTCTGAGGAGCAAAAATCCGACCTGCTTCGAGGACTTCCCCCGTAGCTGGTGGCACCAGGGGCCCTTGATTCCGAAGCGTATTACCCTGAACAAGGAGGAAAGCCTAATAGTGATGGAACTGAAGAATCAAGCTGCCACTCAAAAGTACTCCTGTTTAGATGCGTTGACTGCCGAGCTGCATCATTGGACGATGGAGTTGATCACGGGCGAAAGTCGCGGGCTTCCGCTCTCTGATCTTGGCATCGGTATTTTCTATTTCTCAGATCTTTGGACCTTAGAGATCTCACTGACCTCTTTTTTGTGCAGGTATGGCGGGTGGTGAAGGTTCTAGGAAGCGGAAGAAAGAAAGAGAGATTTCCCGGAAAATAAAGGAGATGAAGCGTTCGGCACTACTTCAAACACTCGGCCATGAACTTGGGGAGATACAAGGGGACCCGCCTCGACCTTCGGGACAGCCGATCACAGAAGCTGTCCGATCTCCTCCTCGACGAGAAGAGCCGCCTCCACCTCTTCCAGCTGCTCCAAGCATAGAAGGGGGTCGTTCTCGACCTCCTACGAGGCCCCCTTCTCGTGGCGTTCAAGTGCTGATTGCCTCCCTGGAGAATAACCAGACTGTTCGGGAGAACCCCGATTTTGCCAAAGTTTTGGGGTCTTCCATCTGCCTTCGGGAGGATCGGGACAGACTGTCTCCGAACAATCTTGACGACATCCTAACCCGATCCATGAGTCTGAATGTAGAGTGCTTGGTGAACCAGCACATAGTCCGGGACAAGGCGCACCGCTTGGGTAAGGAGGTCGAGAAGAAGAGTCAAGAAGTGGCATCCCTCCGATCCCAACTCTCATCCGATCAGGATTACATATCTCAAATTGAGGGGCGGATGAAGTACTATGAGGATAAGCTGGCCGAACAGACTCATGTTCTGGCTGAAAGGGATCATGCTCTTAGAGAAGTCCAGGCGCTCCGGGCCAACGAAGCTGCTCAGGTCGCTCATCTTGCTGAGGAGCTTAAGGCAAAAGATGAAGAGATGGTGACAGGAATAGCCGGTGCTTATGTGAACGCTCACAAGGATCTCTTGGCTAAGCTCCAGAAGCGTTACCCAGATGAGGACTTCTCTTGGATGGCCGACCTGGCTCCCGAAGGCGAGGAGGAAAGCGAAGAGGAGGCCGAGGTGAGAGAGAAAATGAGCAAAATGTAGATCAGGCTGGGGGTGATCCCCCAGCCGAATGACTTGTACAAAATTTTTGAAATGAAATGAAGTGGAATGCCCCTTTTTTGTTCGATGAATGGTTATGATCGAAAAATTTCTAAATTATTAAACACTTGATTGTCTGAGTATGTTGAAATAACTGAAGATTTTTATTAACCTAAGTGTGAGAGATCGGAAAACACAATGAGCATGAGATCGGTAGGGAAGAAATGCTGAACGGGACTTGATTAAAATTGGAAATTTGACTTGAACACTTAAGATCGGAATCCTCATTAAACCGGACCAAAACCTTAGCTCTTAAACTTTTGAAAGGGAGATCAGCAATAAAACTGGTAAGAAAAGATCTAGCGTCAGTTCATTTCGTTTGTCAACAGAGATCAGGAATATACTTGTCTGGTCCGAAGATTCGACAATGGGTTTGAGAGATCGGTGAGCGATTTAATAGACTGATAAGGCTTTGACTGATGTGAGGACTTAGCATTGATTCAATTCTTTGTGAGGAGAGATCAGAAATGTGACTGTCTATCAAAGAGAGATCGGATATGTGACTGTCTATCAAAGAGAGATCGGAAATGTGATTAGCTGTCAAAAGGAGACTTAGTACTGAGGTCAGTTTCAAAGTTTTATTGATTTTGGGGATCGGCCAAAATATGGTGTCGACATATCCTATATGTTCAAAGTTCAGGACAAGTTTCAAATTTCTTAGCCAATCAGAGAGATTAGGTCCTGTCAACCTATTGCGATCAAGTGTGCTTGCAAGGATATTAGATGGTGGTGGTTGTTCTGTGCTCATTATTATCAGAAAATTAACTGCAGAAAATAACCAGATTAATTAGTAAATGTATCATGTAATTAACCAAAATGATTATGGTCTTTTAATCAAATTAGTCCTCCCACTAACTTAGTGAATCCTACACTTCCAAAGTAGAAAACGGAAATCCTAGTTGGATGGATTTCTAGTGGGTGATTGAATTCTTATAATTCTATTGATCATCCTTAGGTACATCTATTATTGGAATTACAATAAACTATAAGTGAGCAACTCCTTGCCCATCACATCTTATGTAAGATTCAATCCTTTACCTAGCCTCTAATGCTCAAAATCTCAGGTACATCCATTATTGACTTATCTTGAATTAGTTAAGTTGATCCCATTGAGCCAGTAATTATGCAAATAATTTTAATGTCCTTAGGCACATCCAATATTGGCCACCAAACCATTTACATATTTACAACATCTTATGCTTAACAATTATTCTTAAGAAAATCTTTTAAATTAATTGCATCTTATGCAACTATTTAAAATTTCTTAAAATAATTGCCTCAATGGAGGGCCCATGTTATAATTACTTTAATTATAGTATTTCCAACTTAATCATTTGTTTGGAAGATTTTGTGGTCATCCTAATTACTATTAAGGTCTCACTTTACACATTATCCATTTAGCATGCATATATCATATAATTGCATACATTCCCATATATCTCATGCATTCATGGATAAACAGTATATATGGTATGATCATGGACTTTCTAAGGGATTCAATTCTGAGCCACCAAGAATTGAATCAGGGCATTCCTAAGTGCATTTCATTCATTCATTTTACAAGAGTTGCTGAAGGAGTACATAATCAATACTTGATCTTGAATTCCTCCCACTGGTCCCACCAATGCTCTTGACCTCCTTGAACTTCTTGCAATCCAATATTACATAGTAATCCTTGGCATACCAAGGCGAATTTACAAGAACTTAAATAAATGAAATTACAACCCAAAAATTATTACAAACTTAATAATGCATGCCCAAAATAAATTAAAATAAATTAATTAATTTACAATCCCAAAGAAATATAAAAGAAATAAATCTAATCACATTGGTCTTTTATAGTCCATGATCATCCATCATGCATATCACTATTTAACAATTAAATAAAATATACATACTTAAATTAAATTGAATATCTCATATTCAACTTAAAAATCTAGATTTGAATATGATTCAAATAAATTTAAAAATTTATATTTGAATCTCATTCAAACAAATTTAAAAATTTAGATTAAAAATTCAGATCTAAATATTATTCAAACAACTTTAAAAAATTAGATTTAAATATGATTCAAACAACTTTAATAATTCAGATGTGAATCACATTCAAACAACTTTTAAAATTCAGATTTGAATCACATTCAAACAATTTTTAAAATTCTGATTTGAATCAAAATTTAATTGTGTGATTGAAATTCTAATTAAACAATTTAATTAGACATAGGATGAGCTTTTAGATCATACAACAATTGCAAATTAAATGCCAAACTTGAGCCACCCATGAAGCCATAAACCTTGCGCACCATTAGGTGTTCTCTTGCATGCCGCCACACATCCATTGCAACTAGCAATGGATAAATCATCTCATGATCAAAACACACAATTAAATCATATAATCAACAATCTAAATGGCAAATATAGTGGCTCTAATACCAATTGAAGGAACAGAAGCGTGAAAAACACAAGTTTATACCATTGAATTCAAAAATTTTCACCTAGGGTCACATGCATCATGCAAGATTTATTTTTATCTATTTGATTTCAATGATAAACAACATATTAAAACTCTTTTAATATGTTTTTGGATCTATATTTTCCATTTAAGATTTTAGAATTAATCAGATTAATTTTAGAACCCTAGAATTAATCAAGAACAAACACACTAACCTTTTGATGCACTGCAGTGTATTTGTGACTTTGATATTCGTCTTCAGGACACCAGATGTTGTCCCTCTAGCTTGTCCACACCAAGAACACCTATGGCAGCCCTTGAATAGCTTTTAAAGCTTTTTCTATTATTTAGAAAATCAAGTTCTGCCTTTTAAGAGATTAAATATGTAAATAAGACACTAGAAACAATTTCTAGTATTTTTAATTCAAGAGATTGTTTGCTAATCTCTTGGAATGAATGAGAGATGAAGAAGAAAAGAAGGAAGAGGCAGCCAAGGGGTGGCGGCACCTTTGAGAGCAGCAGCTTGTATGTTTAATTTTTCATAACAACACTTATATAGCTAGGTCATCACTTAAACCCTTGCCACATGTCACCATCTAATTGGTTCTAGGTTTAATTGACCCAATCACATTGTGCCAAGTTTCAAACCTCTATTTAATCTTAATTTTAATCATCTTACATGATTAAAATACATTTGGCAAGCTTATGTGTAACACCATGTGTCACCATCTTATGGTGCCACATGTCACCCTATGAAATGACCAAAATGCCCTTGTATCTTAATTTTGAGTTCTTAACTCAAAATAATTATTTCTCTTCTTCTAATCAATTTATATCAAATATAAATTAATTAATTAATTAATCTCTATTAATTAATTTCTCATTAATTAAATTCATATTTAAACACTTTAAATATAAATTTAACTTATATTATACATCCAATAATCTAGAATTGGTTTCAAGTCATGCTAGGAACTTTGCAATCTAATTGCAAACCAAACCTATTTAATTAATCAATTAAACTCTTTAATTAATTAATTAAATCATATTTAATTAGGTGATAACTTGTGTATGTGTGTGACTTACTAGGCTCATCACTAATTGGCAATGAGATATGATATCAACTCTTAATATCATCAGAACTGTTTCTTACCATAAATGATTTCTTTAAATCATTTTATGCACCTCATAGACCATGGTTAACTCCTAGCATAGCATGCCATGGCCACCCAATTAGTAATAGGGTTTAGCTTAAATGAACCTATAATCATATGTTACCATGCACTAAAATCTCTTTGTTACAAAATCCTAACTCAAGCTGGAGTCATGGTTTATGTCAAACTCCATTTGCTATGAATATTATGTTCTCTTTTAATTCCAGTTCTTGATTAAAAAGATTTTCTCATCAGAAACTCTTTTCTGATTAAATATATCTGTCCTGGCCAGGAACTTGAAGCGTCAAGAACAATTAAATGAACATAGGATTTTATCTCTATTTACTTAGAGGAACAGATTCCATCTTGATCAACACCTACCTCCATATACAACTAGTAGGAGCCAACACATGCTCATATACCCATACATAGTACATGTATGAAAGCAGTATCAAACTCAAACTACCTATATACAAGATAACTGTGCTATCTCAGGTCTAAAGATTATATGCACTTATATGATTTATGAAAAAACATTGACAAGAGTAAACTCCATGTGCTTGTCATAAGTGTCACTAGTTCGGCCTACTTATCATTTATAAGTGCCTATCATGTTTGTCATATGGCATGAGGCTCACCATTCCATCTTATTTATATCTCATATAAATAACTTGGAAACAAACGAGAATACAATCTTTTTGGGTAAGTCATGTCCTTATTATGAAGTATCCTCGATTGTGAACCTATTTATGATACTTTGTACTAGAAATACTGTTAGTCATATTCTTAACAACTTAAGAATAGAATTTCTAATAAAATATTAATGGACCTTTTCTATTGCACATAAATATCTTATGTAAACGGAAAAGTGGAAATGCCTTTTATTAATAAAAACATGTACAAGATACATAATAAATGATATGCTCTAGGGCATACTACTAACACTATACCTAGAAGAGATCAACCAAAAATACTAGTAGTGAGTGCGCCAGGACTAGCAAGAAAATGTGGCCATTGTAACAAGTGGCATAAAGGTGAATGTAGGGGATTGACTGGAGCCTTTTATAGATGTGGGGCCATAAACCATCGTCTGAAAGATTGTCCTAAGAGGAATTTACCACAGACCCAGACAGAGGTTGTGGAAGGACCAAGTACAACAGTCACACCACTTCCAAATGTCACCCAAGCCGGAGAGGAGTAAGAAGCCCCAAATGTGAATTTGAGGTAAAGTATCCTTGCTTTATGATATGCCTAAGTGTATAATGATAGATTCAAAAAGACTAAGTAATACCATATATATATATAAAAGGAGTAAACAGAGGGAGCAATAGAAAGGTAAAAGAATTATCTCAGATACCTATACCCAGTAAATTTCGAGGATGAAATTTTTGTTCGAGGGGAAGAATTGTAACACCCTCACTGTAGCAATTCCATACATTCTACTGTTCCCGTGACCGGTGTCGATCCGGACAGTTAGAACGTCTAGAAAAATATTTAAACTAAAGTGAGGAACCATAATTAAGTCAAATATTAATAAGAAAAATTTAGGAAATATTTTAGAAATAAAATACAACCAAGTTAAATGAGCCGGTGCCCTAGCGATGAGTAATCCAGTGGGAAGTTGCGGTCTTCGCAACTAGAAGCCCCTAAACTCAGGGAAAATTTTATGAAATAATTTTTAAGACTCAAAAGAAGATTCATTGAAGTTTCTATGGCATTAAAATGCCAAGAAAAGGCTTAAAAAATTTTTTTGATCGGTACAGACGATTTTGGCTCAATAAGCCAAACGGAGGGCATTTTGGTCATTTCGTCTTCAGAGATGATTTTTGGCCGACTTGTCTAGTTAAGTAAATAATTATTATGACATAAAATATGAATAAATATTATTAAAAAATGAATTGAAAATGAGTAGAAAAGAAAGGAAAAGAAAAAATGAAAGAAATTAGGAATTATGACATCACATGATGTCATTAACATGCCCCCACCCAATCACATTTTGACACCTCATTATAAACCCAATTAAAGGAGTTAAATGGGCTGAAAAATCAAAAGAATTATGCTCATCCTTTCCTTCTTCCAGCCGTAACACATTCTCTCCCTCTCTTCTACCATTAACATCTTCACCCAAGCTTCATCTCACTTACTAAATCACCTCAAAAGCCCATCTTCCCTTCACAAAAACTTGTCATCACCACTAGAGCAAGACCTTGGTAGCAAAAAGAAGTGAAAATAAAGGAGTTTGTCAAGCTTGGATTGACACACAACAAGGTTAGTGCTACTTTCTTCCACATTCTTTTAGTAAACTTTAAATTTAAGCATGAAAATGGAAAGAATTACAAGAACAAAAATTGAGAAATTATTCATGTTTGATGGAAGAAGAATTTTGGTCAGCATGTGTACCTATGCGAATTGATGAATTTAAATGAAATAAAATGTGTTTATTGGAGTTGCTTAATAGGTATTTGTAATTGGATGTGTTAGATGGCATGGATAGTATGAAATGGACACTTTGGGAATTAGGGTTTGTGAAAAATTAGAGTTTTTCTTATGTAATGGTATATTAACATTGTAATGGTCAATTAGTGACCATTTGAATGTGTGTGAGGAGGAATTGAAGTGAGTAAGGATAATGGAGTTGAGCTTAGGCATGCTGCCCTTAGTGACCTGCAAGACTGGGTGTGAGTCAAGCAGGTTTGGGCAGCTATAACTGGAGTTGTATAGGTTCAATTTGTGGAAGCCTAATTGGACATGACACTAGACACATAATAGTACAACTTTGGTGAAGAAACCTTGCCCAGAAAACCAAACCAAGTTGATCTAAAAATTACCCTAATCTGAGTGACCAACATGCTGTCCCTGGAAAATGACTAAATGAACAGTATTTATTCAAATAGTCATAACTCAGTGTAGAAAAGTTCAATTTATCTAAACTTTTACCAGAAGAAAGCTGAGACATATCCCTACAACTTTCATGAAGAACATAAATCCAAATTCTTACCATAACCTAGTCAAATTGCCAACCAAACTTAGGTCACCAAATCTGGCATAACCAAATTGCCCAAAAATTCTGGGTACAAGTCAATCCGGCCAGTTATGGTAAAATGACCATAACTTGAGCCACAAAACTCCAAATGGAGTGATTCAAAAAAAGAAATATAACACAATAAGGAACAACTTTCATGAAGATAATTTTGTGAAATTCCTATTGTACAAATGACCAATGGAACAGAAAATCTAAGGTATGAAATCGGAAAATTTTGAATAACATAAGATAAGCTTTGAAATGGTATTGGAAATCAATACTAACAAAAATAAAATGCAAAATGTGGTATCTTGGAGAACTTAGGTTCAATAAATTTATTATGTATTAAAAAGTCAACAATTTGAGTGAATAGTAATGTGAATAGTATGACAAAGATACAAAGTGTAAGAACTAAATTGGTAGAGGAAATTAAGGTATGAAATTTGGAATCCATGAAATGTTCATGGATTACTTGGAATAGAAACAGTAATTTACCTAAATGACTTAATGAACATTTAAGTTATATGAATATATAATTAAGATTTGTATTCCCATTACTAGTAGGTCTAATAAAACATGAGTGATACCACTTGAATATGAAATGAAATTAACCTAGATGGATTGTTGAGACTTATACTCCCAACACCAATGGAGTTCATAATACATTAACAATACAACTTGAAGTATGAAATGTACTTTACATGAATAGATTGTTGAATGAATAAATGTGATAAAAGTGTCATTTGGGATTTAGGTTCCCATCAAGAGAGAAAGGGAAGATGTTTTGAATGTGAATAGTGCATGAGATTAAATAAATGTGAATTGTAATTAGTATGAATTTTACGATGAATGTATAAATTACATAGAAATGTGAATTTGGAAATTATATTTCCCTTATTAACAAAATTAGAATGCTATAAAAATAAAAACAAAAAAATATAATGAAATGATGAAACATATAAACTCTTAATTATACTATATGCCCATGTATTGCCTAGACACGTGTGTCAGATTGGATAGATTGGCATGCCAATAGGGTATTGTTTTAGCAATACTGCAAAAGGCTTTATGCCTGTATTCATGGCTTTATGCCCGTATTCATGGTTTATGCCCGCATTCATGGCTTTATGCCCGCATTCATGGCTTTATGCCCGATTATGTGTTATCATGGCTTTTTAGCTATACTGACTACATACGTGGTTGACGTTTTGCGTCCCATGGTATTGAAGGAGCGGAAGCATGAAAAACACAAGTTTATACCATTGAATTCAAAAATTTTCACCTAGGGTCACATGCATCATGCAAGATTTATTTTTATCTATTTGATTTCAATGATAAATAACATATTAAAACTCTTTTAATATGTTTTTGGATCTGTATTTGCCATTTAAGATTTTAGAATTAATCAGATTAATTTTAGAACCCTAGATTAAATCAAGAATAAATACACTAACCTCTTGATGCACTCCAGCATATTTGTGCCTTTGGGATGCGTCTTTAGGACACCAGATGTTTTCCCTCTAGCTTGTCCACACCAAGTTCACCTATGGCAGCCCTTGAACAACTTCTAAAGCTTTTTCTATTAATCAGAAAATCAAGTTTTTCCTTTTAAGAGATTAAAGATATAAACAGGACACTAGAAACGATTTCTAGTATTTTTAATTCAAGAGATTGTTTGCTAATCTCTTAGAATAGATGAGAGATGAAAAAGTAGAGAGAATGGGAGCCTCAAGGGTGGCAGCACAAAGGAGGCAGCAGCTGGTTGTTCTTTTTTTTTTTCTTTTCATAACAACACTTATATAGCTAGGTCACCACTTAAAACCCTTGCCACATGTCACCTTCTGATTGACTCTAGGTTTAATTGACCCAATCACATTTTACCAAGTATCAAACCTATATTTAATCTTAATTTTAATCATCTTACATGATTAAAAGACATTTGGCAAGCTTATGTGTAGTGCCATGTGTCACCATCGCATGGTGCCACATGTCACCGTGTGAAATGGCCAAAATGCTCTTGTGTCTTAAATTTGAGTTCTCAACCCAAAATAATTATTTCTCTTATTCTAATCAATTTATATGAAATATAAATCAATTAATTAATCTTTGTTAATTAATTTTTCAATAATTAAATTCATATTTAAACACTTTAAATATAAATTTAACTTATACTATACATTCAATAATCTAAATTTGGTTCCAAGTCATGCTAGGGACTTTGCAATCTAATTGCAAACCAAACCTATTTAATTAAGCAATTAAACTCTTTAATTAATTAATTAAATCATATTTAATTTGGCGATTACTTGTGTATGTGTGTGACTTACTAGGCTTATCACTAATTGGCAGTGAGACATGATATCAACTCTTAATATCATTAGAACTCTTTCTTACCATAAATGATTTCTCTAAATCATTTTATACACCTCATAGACTATGGTTAACACCTAGCATGGCATGCCATGGCCACCTAATCAGTAATAAGGTTTACCTTAAATGAACCTATAATCATATGTTACCATGCACTAGAATATCTCTGTTATAAAATCCCAACTCAAGCTGAAGTCATGGTTTATGTCAAACCCCATTTGCTGTGAATATTATGTTCTCTTTTAATTCCAGTTCTTGATTAAAAAGATTTTCTCATCAGAAACTCTTTTCTAATGAAATCTATCTGTCCTGGCTAGGAACTTGAAACATCAAGAACAATTAAATGAACATAGGATTTTATCTCTATTTACTTAGAGGAATAGATTCCATCTTGATCAACACCTACCTCCATATATAACTAGTAGGAGCCAACACATGCCCATATACCCATACATAGTACAAGTATGAAAGCAGTATCAAACTCAAACCACCTATATACAAGATAACTGTGCTATCTCGGGTCTAAGGATTATATGCACTGATATGATTTATGACAAGACATTGACAACAGTAAACTCCATGTGCTTGTCATAAGTGTCACTGGTTCGACCTACTTATCATGTATAAGTGCCTATCATGTTTTTCATATGGCATGAGACTCACCATTCCATCTTATTTATATCTCATATAAATAACTTGGGAATAAACATGAATACAATCTTTCTAGATAAGTCATGTCCTTATTGTGAAGTATCCTCGATTGTGAACCTATTTATGATACTTTGTACTAGAAATACTATCAATATTCTTAACAACTTAAGAATAGAATTTCTAACAAAATATTCAATGGACCTTTTCTATTACACATAAATATATTATGTAAATGGAAAAGTGAAAATGCCTTTTATTAATAAAAACATGTACAAGATACATACTAAATGATATGTTCTAAGGCATACTACTAACAATCTCCCACTAGCACTAGAGCCATTCATTACAATATCTTAAACCCATCTTCTCAAGATGTCGGTCTAGCTGAGTCTGTGATAAAGGCCTAGTGAATGGATCACCTGGATTTTTCAGCTGATGCTATTTTCTGCAAGGCTACATCGCCTCGTCCAACTATTTCTCTGATAATGTGGTAGCACCTTTCTATTTGTTTGGATTTCTGGTGAGACCGGGGTTCCTTACCCTGTATGATTGCTCCATTATTGTCACAGTGTAATGGAACTGCTGACTCAATGGAAGGATGAAAGAACAAAAACACAATCTGCTCATTCTAAAAAAGGTGTCGCCACCTTTGGCTTCTCTCCCTTATCTTCTTCTTCATCTCTCATCAATTCAAAGAGATTAGCAAATAATATCTTGAATTAAAAATACTAGAAATTGTTTCTAGTGTCTTATTTACATCTGTAATCTCTCAAAAGGCAAAAC
The DNA here is from genome assembly GCF_030052815.1 of Hevea brasiliensis. Classification (NCBI taxonomy): domain Eukaryota; kingdom Viridiplantae; phylum Streptophyta; class Magnoliopsida; order Malpighiales; family Euphorbiaceae; genus Hevea; species Hevea brasiliensis. The sequence continues at coordinate 59,474,606 of NC_079494.1, read as the reverse complement.
TTAATTTTCTAATTCATAGAAAAAGCTTTAGAAGTTATTCAAGGGCTGCCATAGGTGATCTTGGCGTGGACAAGCTAGAGGGACAATGTTTGGTATCCTAGATGCATCCCAAAGGTGTCAAATACACTGTAGTGCATCAAGAGATTAGTGCACTTGTTCTTGAACTAATCTAGGGTTTTAATAATTAATCTGATTAATTCTAAAATCTTAAATGGCAGATATAGATCCAAAAACATATTAAAAGAGTTTTAATATGATGTTTATCATTGAAATCAAATAGATCAAAATGAATCTTGAATGATGCATGTGACCCTAGGTGAAAAAATTTTGAATTCAATGATATAAACTTGTGTTTTTCATGCTTCCGCTCCTTCAATATATGCATGCTAGATGGATAATGTGCAAAGTGAGACCATAATAGTACTTAGGACGATCACAAAATCTTCCAAATAAATGATTAAGTTGGATATGCTATAATTAAAGTAATTATAACATGGGTCCTCCATTGGGGCAATTATTTTAAGAAATTTTAAATAATTGCATATGATGCAATTAATTTAAGAGATATTCTTAAGAATAATTGTTAAGCATGAGATATTGTGAATATGTAAATGGTTTGGTGGCCAATATTGGATGTACCTGAGGACATTAAAATTATTTGCAAAATTACTGGCTCAATGGGATCAACTTAACTAATGCAAGATAAGTCAATAATGGATGTACCTGAGATTTTGAGCATTAGGGGCTAGGTAAAAGATTGAACCTCACATGAGATATGATGGGCAAGGAGTTGCCCACTTATAGTTTATTGTCATTCCAATAATGGATGTACTTGAGGATGATCAATAAAATTATAAGAATTCAATCACCAACTAAAAATCCATGCAACTAGGATTTCCGTTTTCTACTTTGGAAGTGTAGGATTCGCTAAGTTAGTGGTGTTAGTAGTATGCCCTAGAGCATATTATTTAGTATGTATCTTGTACATATTTTTATTAATAAAAGGCATTTCCACTTTTCCGTTTACATAGTATATTTATGTGTAATAGAAAAGGTCTATTAATATTTTGTTAGAAATTCTATTCTTAAGTTGTTAAGAATATGAGTGACAGTATCTTTAGCACAAAGTATCATAAATAGGTTCACAATCGAGGATACTTCATAATAAGGACAAGACTTATCCAGAAAGATTGTATTCATGTTTGTTCCCAAGTTATTTATATGAGATATAAATAAGATGGAATGGTGAGTCTCATGCCATATGACAAACATGATAGGCACTTATACATGATAAGTAGGTCGAACCAATGACACTTATGACAAACACATGGAGTTTACTCTTATCAATATATTTTCATAAATCATATTAGTACATATAATCTTTAGACCTGAGATAGCACAGTTATCTTGTATATAGGTGGTTTGAGTTTGATACTACTTTCATACTTGTAATGTGTATGGGTATATGGGCATGTGTTGGCTCCTACTAGTTATATATGGAAGTAGGTGTTGATCAAGACGGAATCTGTTCCTCTAAGTAAATAGAGATAAAAACTTATGTTCATTTAATTGTTCTTGATATTTCAAGTTCCTGGCCAGGACAGATAGATTTAATCAGAAAAGAGTTTCTGATGAGAAAATTTTTTTAAATCAAGAACTGGAATTAAAAGAGAACATAATATTCATAGTAAATAGGGTTTGACATAAACCATGACTCCAGCTTGAATTGGGATTTTGTAATAGAGAGATTCTAGTGCATGGTAACATATGATTATAGGTTCATTTAATGTAAACCTTATTACTAGTTGGGTGGCCATGGCATGCTATGCTAGGTGTTAACCATGGTCTATGATATGCATAAAATGGCTTAGAAAAATCATTTATAGTAAGAAAGATTTCTGATGATATTAAGAGTTGATATCATGTCTCACTGCCAATTAGTGATGAGCCTAGTAAGTCACACACATACACAAGTAATCGCCAAATTAAATATGATTTAATTAATTAATTAAAGAGTTTAATTGCTTAATTAAATAGGTTTGGTTTGCAATTAGATTGCAAAGTCTCTAGCATGACTTGAAACCAAATTTAGATTTTTGGATGTATAGTATAAGTTAAATTTATATTTAAAGTGTTTAAATATGAATTTAATTATTGAAAAATTAATTAACAAAGATTAATTAATTGATTTATATTTGATATAAATTTATTAGAAGAAGAGAAATAATTATTTTGGATTGAGAACTCAAATTTAAGACACAAGAGCATTTTGGCTATTTCACACGGTGACACGTGACACCATGCGATGGTGACACATGGCACTACACATAAACTTGCCAAATGTCTTTTAATCATGTAAGATGATTAAAATTAAGATTAAATATAGGTTTGATACTTGGCAAAATGTGATTGGGTCAATTAAACCTAGAGTCAATCAGAAGGTGACATGTGGCAAGGGTTTTAAGTGGTCACCTAGCTATATAATTGTTGTTACGAAAAGAAAAAAAAAAAAAGAACAACCAGCTGCTGCCTCCTTTGTGCTACCACCCTTGAGGCTCCCATTCTCTCTTCATCTTCTTCTCTCACGTATTCCAAGAGATTAGCAAACAATCTCCTGAACTAAAAATACTAGAAATTATTTCTAGTGTCCTATTTACATCTTTAATCTCTTAAAAGGCAAAACTTGATTTTCTAATTAATAGAAAAAGCTTTAGAAGCTGTTCAAGAGCTGCCATAGGTGAACTTGGTTTGGACAAGCTAAAGGGACAACATCTAGTGTCCTGAAGACGCATCCCAAAGGCACAAATACACTGCAGTGCATCAAGAGGTTAGTGTATTTGTTCTTGATCTAATCTAGGGTTCTAAAATTAATCTGATTAATTTTAAAATCTTAAATGGCAAATACAGATCCAAAAGCATATTAAAAGAGTTTTAATATATTGTTTATCTTTGAAATCAAATAGATAAAAATAAATCTTGCATGATGCATGTGACCCTAGATGAAAATTTTTGAATTCAATGATATAAACTTGTGTTTTTCATGCTTTCGCTCCTTCAATTGGTATCAGAGCTACTATATTTGCCATTTAGATTGTTATTTATATGATTTAATTGTGTGGTATGATCATGAGATCCATTGATCCATTGCTGGTTGCAAAGCATGTGTGGCGTCACACATGGTGAAGCCACCATAGGTGGCGGCAACAATGTTCCTCCAATGGTGGCGCTTGTTTGGCTTTTTTATTTGTAATTGTTGTATGATCAAAAAGCTCATCCTATGTCTAATTAAATTGTTTAATTAGAGTTTTAATCACACAATTAAATTTTGATTCAAATCAAAATTTTAAAAATTGTTTGAATATGATTCAAATCTGAATTTTAAAAGTTGTTTGAATGTGATTCAAATCTGAATTTTTAAAGTTGTTTGAATCATATTCAAATCTGAATTTTTAAAGTTGTTTGAATAATATTGAAATCTGAATTTTTCAACAAATGTTTGAATGTGATTCAAATCTAGTTTTTTAAAAATTGTTTGAATGTGATTCAAATTTGAATTTTTAAGATTGTTTGAATGTGATTCAAATCTAAATTTTTAAACTTGTTTGAATGTGATTCAAATTTGAATTTTTAAATTTGTTTGAATCATATTCAAATCTGGATTTTTAAGTTGAATATGAGATATTCAATTTAATTTAAGTATGTATGTTTTATTTAATTGTTAAATAGTGTTATGTATTGTGACACCTCTTACCCGTGTACAGTATACCCGAGTAAGTAATGCCACACGGTGTATCAGCACACTCTAATATACCTTAATTAATTTATATCATGCTTTTGCATATCATTTATGAAATATACTTTATTTAAGCCATTAAGCAAAATTTTTATTTATTTGAGGTTCCGAAAATTTTATAGAAAATCCGGCGGAGTACCGGCTAAAAATGGAGAAAACCTGTGACACCCCTTACCCGACTACAGTGTAGCCGAGCAAGTTATGCCACTCAGTGTGCCGGAGCACTCTATGTTATCTTAATTCATTTATATCATAGTTTTAAAAATAACTTGTGAAATATAATTCATTTATTGAAATTGTAATTTATTTGAGGTTCCGAAAATTTTATAGAAAATCCAGTGAGTCTGGCTAAAAATGGAGAAAACAGTTCTTCGGAACCTGTGAAAAACACTTCCTATGATCATATTCAATCAATCCCAACTCCAATTATCAACAAAGTCTCAGAATAATTTCATCAATTTCATTTATTTCTCAATCATTCATCTCATGGTACTCATATACAATTCACATTTTGTATCACATCAAGTTACAGCAATTTCTTAACGATTCCTCTAGTTATCATTTCACATCATCATTAGACTCAAATCATAAATAAATTCTCACATGTGATTTATAATCACAAATTACAAGTACTTACATTAATACAAAATTATATTACATTTGTTCAAATACATATGATAAAATAAGAGTTTAATTACCAAATTTACAAAAATCTCAAAATACAAAATGGGACCTAGTGTCCTACCAATGCACTGTAGTCTGTGAGGTGACACGGACGCTATGCAGAACTGTGAACTGCCTTACCGAATCTGTGGTCTACTGGGCCCTCTATCCAAATCTTCAATACCTACGCGTTGCAAAAGCGACGCGCTAAGCATAAAGCTTAGTGGTGCCAATAATACAAGAAAATGTAATATGCAAATAAAAATCATAATTTCTTAGCCATTGTGTTCATAAGAACTGAATAATTACCAACTTAATGTTTAGTCGAGGGCTAATTACGTTTTATGATATTAACTTCTTCATGCATTTTGTTAATTATTTTCTTCATGATCTTGAGTTTCTTTGTATTCTATTATAATCATTCCTGATATTTAATTTTCGTATTTTCTTTAATAATCAGTTCAATTACAGTTATACATTTCCATTCATTTGGTTGCCCAAGTAACCTATACTGGACGACTGGACTGGATAACGGGTCGTTGGCACTGGACACCGTGGTGCCTCGGGCCGTCATACCATGGGACGCAGAACGTCAACCACGTATGCAGTCAGTATGGCTAAAAAGCCATGATATCACATAATCGGCATAAAAGCCATGAATACGGGCATAAAAGCCATGAATACGGGCATAAAGCCATGAATACAGGCATAAAGCCTTTCGCAGTACTGCTAAAACAATACCCTATTGGCATGCCAAACTATCCAAACCAATCACATTAGGCCTACTAGGGCATTTTGCATTTTTAAGTTTCACATTTTTGAATTTCAAGTTTTGGTGTCACTATTCACTTCATTAGTCAAACAAAAAGTTGACTTTTGCATAGAAAGTAGGTATATTGGCTTTGGCACTTCAAACATACTACATTTTTCATTTAAAACTTGTTGGTTTTGGTCACTTTCTCAAAGCTTAGGTCATTTTGGCAAAATTGCCAATTTTTAGTTTTGGTGCTCCGAAGTTGCACTGTTTCATTGGTCGATTTACTGTTGGAATTTGACAAAACTTCCTTCATAGAAAATGTTCCTTATTCTGTCTAGTTGAATTTCTTTTTTTGAATCACTCCATTTGGAGTTTTGTAGCTCAAGTTATGGCCAAAATAAGTTTACTGTTCACATTATCGTTCCTCTTTGAGATTTTGGGTTTTGGCAGATTTTGGTCCAAATTTGGTCAGTAATTTGACCAAGTTAAGTTCATAATTTGGTCTAAATTTCTTCATATGAAATGTTCTACCATGCCTTAGGTTTCCATCGGTTCAAGAATCGCCTAAATCCGAGTTTTCTAGAGAGAGTTATAGCCATCCAAACATTACTGCTCAAATGAAAATTCTGGAAATCTCGATCTGATAAACTTCACTTTGCTCAATGATTTGATTAGGTTCTGGTCATAATTTTGGGTAGGTTTCTCATGAAAGTTGTTTGTCTATGTCTTAACTTATTGCTGTAAAAATTTCAGGTCAATTGACCATATCTACAGTGAGTTATGGCCAAATGAACAGTTCATTTGGTCATTTCTGCAGGGGCTGTTGCAGGGGATCCGGATTGGGGCCAAGTTTTGGTCCTCTTGCTTTGGTCTTTTGGGCATGGTTTCTTCAGCAAAAATGTGTCATTATAAGCCTAGTTTCATGTCCAATTGGCCAAACACTAATTGGACCAACACAGCCCAAGTTATGGCTGTGTAATTGGACTGAATTTTCAGTCCCTCTGCTGCTGTCCTAGGGCAGCCTACATCTTCACTTTGCAATCCTATTTTTCAGTCCAATTCATGGTCAACATACCTAAAATGGTCACTAATTGACCACTAAAATGTCCATTACTCAATTCAAATGCCAAGTCCAATTTTCACCCTTAAAACCCTAATTTCTCATTGCAATTCACCCATACACCTTAGTGACACACTTCCATTCATTATATATGTGTTTATACACTTTAAACATAAACTCTAATTCATTCTAAGTCCATCATCAACTCTCAATCCTATTCCTTCCTTAGGGCAGCTGAAATCCATGGTATGTATACACATGAATTTAGTCCATTTAACTTACAATTTCATACTAAATTCAAGTCCTTAACATGGAAATAAAGGAATATTAGCATAAGTAAGCACTAACCTTGAATAGGGCAGAATTTCCCAACTCAAAACTTCACTTTCTTTTCTCTTCTTGGCTGCCAAACACTCTCCCAAGATGAGTGGACAAATTTTAATGAAAAGAAGAAGAGATTTTATGGTGGGAAGTGAAGGGAATCAAGCTTGAAACAAGAGCTTCAATGGAGGGAGAGGGGAAGATGGGTTTCACGTCTTGAGGAAGAAGAAGAAGAAAAAAGATGACCAGAATTTTTGGTCTTCTTTGACTCTTTTAACTGTTTTAATAAAGCTTATTAACTTGTGATTGGTTGGGAGTGAGTGAGTGACATCATGTGATGTCATTATTTGCATTATTTTGATTTTTCTTTGCTTTTCTTTTCTACCACATTTCAATTTAATTTTTAGCAATATTTATTCATATTTTAGTTCATAATAATTATTTACTCGACTGGACAAGTCGGCCAAAAATCACCTCTGAAGGCGAAATGACCAAAATGCCCTCCGTTTGGCTTAACGGGTCAAAATTGTCTGTACCGATTGAAAAAATTTTCTAGGTATTTTCTTGGCATTCTAATGCCATAGGAACCTCAATAACCCTTCTCTGGAGTCCCAAAAATTATTTTATAATTTTTTCCCTGGGTCTAGGGCTCCTCGTTGCGAGAACCGCAACTTACCTCTGGTTACCCTTTGCTTGGGCACCGACTCTTTTGACTTAACTGTATTTTATTTCTAAAATTTTTACAAAATTTTTCTCATTAATATTTGAGTTAATTATGGTCCCTCACTTTGATTTGAATATTTTTTCGGACGTTCTAGCTGTCCGGACCGACACCGGTTGTAACACCCTCATCAGTAGCAACTCAAATGCGGTCTCTTGTTTGGTGACGGGTGTCGGTCCGACTAGAAACGTCCAAAAATATTTAAACTAAAGTAAAGAACCATAATTAACTCAAATATTAATAAGAAAAATTTAGGAAAAATTTTATAAATAAAATACAGTTAAGTCAAAAGAGCCGGTGCCCAAGCGATGGTAACAGAGGTAAGTGCGATTCTGCAACGGAGCCCTAGACTGGGAAAATTATAAAATAATTTTGGGACTCCAGAGAAGGGTCATTGAGGTTCCTATGGCATTAGAATGCCAAGAAAATATTTAGAAAAATTTTTCAATCGATGCATAATTTTGACCCGTTAAGCCAAACGGAGGGCATTTTGGTCATTTCGCCTTCAGAGGTGATTTTTGGCCGACTTGTGCAGTTAAGTAAATAATTAATATGACATAAAATATGAAGAAATATTGCTAAAAATTAAATTGAAATGTAGTAGAAAAGAAAAGAAAAGAAAAATGAAGGAAATTAGGGATAATGACATCACATGATGTCATTTACATACCCTCCACCAATCACCATTCAATAAGTCCTTTTTTAAACAATTAAAAGAGACAAATGGACTCAAAATTATGCTGTTTCCTTCTTCTTCTTCAGCCAAAACGTGAATCTCTCCCTCTTCTCCCTCCATTGATTTTCAAACAAAAGCTTCATTTCTCATGCTTCCTCACCATATTTCCTCAAGACCCCAACACTAAAATGAATCCTTGGACCTAGAGGAAGTGTTTGGCAGCCAAGAGAGTACAAGAAAATGAAGATTTAACTTGGAGAAATCTGCCCTACAAGAGGTTAAAGTGAGGTTAGTGCCTACTTATATATATACTTCTTTGATTCCATGTTAGAAGCTTGAAATAAGTGAGAAATTGTAAATTAAATGAATAAAAGTTAAGTGTATGCATCCTTTGAATTTTTGGAAACCCCAAAGAAGGATGAGTTTGATTGTTTTAATGAATTTAGAGTGGATAGAAATGATGTTTAAGGTATGAATATGCATGGATGTTGAACTAGTGTGCTAATTGAGGTTTATGGGCAAATTGAATTGGACATTAGGGTTTTGAGAAGTGAAAAATTGATTTGGCTTATGAAATTGTTAGAGAACATTTTAATAGTCAATTAGTGACTATTTTAGGTAAGTTGACCATATTATGGACTGAAAAATAGGATTGCAAAGTGAAGTTGTAGGCTGCCCTAGGACAGCAGCAGAGGGACTGAAAATTCAGTCCACTTGCACTGCCATAACTTTGGCTGTGTAGGTCCAATTGATGTTTGGCCAATTGGACATGAAACTAGGCTTATAATGTCACATTTTTGCTGAAGAAACCATGCCCAAAAGACCAAAGCAAGAGGACCAAAACTTGGCCCCAATCCGAATACCCTGCAACTGCACCTGCAGAAATGACCAAATGAACAGTAACTGTTCATTTGGCCATAACTCACTGTAGATTTGGTCAATTGACCTGAAATGTTTACAGCAACAAGTTAAGACATAGACAAACAACTTTCATGAAGAAACCTACCCCAAATTATGACCAGAACCAAATCAAATCATTGAGCAAAGTGAAGCTTACTGTACTGAGATTTCCAGAATTTTTATTTGAGCAGCAATGTTTGGAGGACTATAACTCTCTCTAGAAAACTCGGATTTAGGCGATTCTTGAACCGATGGAAACCTAAGGCATAGTAGAACATTTCATATGAAGAAAGTTAGACCAAATTAGGAACTTAACTTGGTCAAATTACTGACCAAAGTTGGACCAAAATCTGCCAAAACCCAAAATCTCAGCAGGAACAGTACACGTGAACAGTAAACTTATTTTGGCCATAACTTGAGCTACAAAACTCCAAATGGAGTGATTCAAAAAAAGAAATTCAACTAGACAAAATAATGAACATTTTCTATGAAGGATGTTTTGTCAAATTCCAACAGTAAATCGACCAATGAAACAGTGCAACTTCGGAGCACCAAAACCGAAAATTGGCAATTTTGCCAAAATGACCTAAGCTTTGAGAAAGTGACCAAAACCAACAAGTTTTAAATGAAAAATGTAGTATGTTTGAAGTGCCAAAGTCAATGTACATATTTTTTATGCAAAAGTCAACATTTTAGTTGACTAATGAAGTGAATAGTGACATGAAAACTTGAAATAAGCTTGGAAATGGATTTGGTAATTGATTCCAACAAGTTTTAAATGCAAAATGTGGTACATCGGGAGTGTTAAAACCAATGTACCTATTGTCTATGCAAAAGTCAACATTTTTGTTGACCAATGAGGTGAATAGTGACACCAAAACTTGAAATTCAAAATTTGAAATTAGAAATGCATCTAGGGGACTTTAAATTGCAATTGGCAATTAATACTAGTAAATGTAAAACTCAAAATGTGGGATCTTGGTGTAATTAGAATTAATATATCCATTAAGTATAAAAAGGTCAACATTTTGGTTGACTAGTATGGTGAATAGTAATCAAAATGATTAGTGAATTAAGATGAAGACCTAGAACCAATTCTAAGCTTAAATGCTTAGAATTGTATGACAAATATGGACTATGCATCCTAGTCAAAATTGTTAAAAAGAAATTTAGGCCATAAATTTGAAATCCATGAAATATTCATGGATTACTTGAAACATGAAAAATAAGTCACCTAATTGATGTGAATAGATAGTTAGGGCATATATGCCCATCACAAATGGAATTCATAAAATATTAGTGACTCAACTTGAAATATAAAATTTATAATTACATAAGTAGATTCTTGAATGTATAAATGAGAAAGGAAAAATGTTTTGAATACAATGGTACATGTGAACCATTGTTTAGAATTGTGATCAATATGAATAACATAATGAATGGATAAATAAACCATATAAATGTATGAATGAGACATTAGTTCTCATTATTGTAAAGAGGAGAAGTATTTTGAGTACAATGGTATAAAAGAATAATTGATGTGAATTGTGATCATATAAATGATCAAATGAATGTATGAATTATGATTGAAATTTATCATGAAATAATGAAGTCATAAAGCACAATATATTAACATTTTAAAATATCAAATGCCCTAGTATACCTAACAAGATTGGTTTGGATAGTTTGGCATGCCAATAGGGTATTGTTTTAGCAGTACTACGAAAGGCTTTATGCCTGTATTCATGGCTTTATGCCCGTATTCATGGCTTTTATACCCGTATTCATGGCTTTTATGCCCGATTATGTGATATCATGGCTTTTTAGCCATACTGACTGCATACATGGTTGACGTTCTGCGTCCCATGGTATGACGGCCCGAGGCACCACGGTGTCCAGTGCCAACGACCCGTTATCGATCGATGCGTCTAGTATAGGTTACTTGGGCGATCAATTAAAGTATTATTCAATTCAGAGCTAAGTTAAGTTAAGTATAATGAAAATCGGTATAATTAAATTAAGTATTGAATGAATAAGCAAAGGAGATTAGCAAAAGAAACATAACAAAAATATAAATTGCAGAATCATGCAGGACTTGAAATACAATACAGATAGAATAAATTATATACCTGCTTGTATTACTGAAAAGTTATAAACTAAGCACTTCCAAAGAGGAACAAACTAGTATATAAGATCATTGATACTAGAAATACCATACCAAATTAAATTGACTCTGAGTATCTGAATTATCATTTATTTCTTTCTTTACTTGTCTATATTATTTCTGGTTATATTATTGCACCACTAAGCAGAAATACTTAGCGCGATAGAATTGCTTCCTCGCGCAGGTACTGAAGGTAAAACCAGATGGTATCGATTGAGATTTTTGGAGTCCAGATCTGCAGAAGTGTCAGAAGAGTTCAAGATTGTCACCTCCTCAGCAATGCATGTAGATAGGGCTCATTTTATACATGTTATGTATATTGTTCATTCCTAGCACATTGTAAATTATTTGTATATCTTGTACAAAATAAACTCATGTAATTAACCTATGAATTATGGAAGCTATTCAAAGTAAATATTTTAGTATGTGAATTGAATTTGAGTTATAGTGAGATTATACTTGTGAATATTGAGATATTGAAAATCTAATGAGATTTCTGAGAAATCTGAATACTGTATTGAGATACATTATGTTTGAAAATTTTTGAGACTATTAAGTTTGAGAAATTGAGTATATATTGAAATTGTCTTTGGCAGGTTCAGAAGAACTGTTAGTCCAAATTACAGCCGACACTTTGTCGGATTATCGTTAAAATTTTTGAAATTTCCAATTTAGTTAGATTTTGATAAAAGTAAAAATAGCCTAAATCTTCAATAAAGTTTTTGAATAAATAAATCAAGGACTGTAATGAAATCAGATAAAATAGAGTGCTCCGGCACACTGAGTGGCATAACTTGCTCGGCTACACTGTAGTCGGGTAAGGGGTGTCACACCGGTCACCGGAACAGTAGACTATGCGGAATTGCTACAGTGAGGGTGTTACAAAACCGTTCTTCGGAACCTGTTAAAAACACTTCCAATAAATAAATTCATTCATTCTCAACTCCAATATCATCACAAAACTCAATATCAAGATCTCAACAATTTTTCAATTTCAGGTCTCAACAACCTTTTCATTTCTCAAACATCCCTTTCTCAGGGTTCTCATATATAAACAACAATTAAATACTCAAATTACTTCCATACATAACCATAAATCTTTATTATTTACATGAACCTCAAAATACATTACATAAATCCCAAATACATATGAGAAAATAAAAATTTAATTACAAAATGACAAAATGACATCTAGTGTCCTACCAATGCACTGCAGGTGACGAGGTGACACGAACACTGTGCAGAACTGCAGGATGGACTCACCCAGTCTGCGGTCTATTGGGCTCACGATCTGTATCTCCAGAACCTATGCATGGCAAAAGCAACGCGCTAAGCAATAATGCTTAGTGGTGCAATAATAAAATAAAAGAAAATAGCAAGAAAACAAATATATAGTGAATGTGTATGATTCATTTGTTTAGTATGGTTATATATACATTAATTCAGTAACTTTGTTCACTTTCATTCATTTGGTTGCCCAAGTAACCTACACTAGGCACTGGATCGGATAACGGTAAGCGCACTTTGGGTATCTAGTACCTCGGGCGTTACACCATCGGTCACATATGCATCTCGGTGTGCAATGAGCGGCTACCAAGTGTAAATAATTTCGAGCACAAGGCCAAATCTCAATGCAAAGTCGAATGGCTAAAAGCCATGAAATCACGTAACGGCATATTGCCATGTGCGATCGCTAATCGAACCCTATTGGCATGCCAAACTATCCAAACCAATCTTGTTAGGTATACTAGGGCATTTGAAACTTTTAAATTCTGCAATTTGTGCATTTCAAGTTTTGGTGTCACTATTCACCTCATTGGTCAACAAAAATGTTGACTTTTGGATAGAAAATAGGTGTATTGGTTTTAACACCCCAAACATACCACATTTTGTATTTAAAACTTGTTGGAATTGATTGCCATTTCCATTTCTAACTTAAAACCAAGAGGGCAGAAAATTTCAGTTTTGGAGCATAAGTTTACTGCTCCATTACACCTTTATTCTGATGGAAATTTGAAGAAATGGCAAACATGAAAGTTGTTCGTTATTTTGTCTAGTTGAATTTCCTATTTTGAATCACTCCATTTGGAGTTTTTTAGCTCCAGATATGGCCCAAAAACCCAAGCTGGCCGGATTGCCAATCTGCAGAAATTACCATATCTACAGTAACATGAACAGTGACTTCCACTGCCATTTGGGTTAGGTTTTGGCCATAATTTGGAGTAGGTTCCTTCATGAAAGTTGTTTGCCTATGTCTTAACTTGTTTCTGTAAAAATTTCAGGTCAATTGACCATATCTACAGTGAGTTATGGCCAAATGAACAGTTATTGTTCATTTGGCCATTCTGCAGAATCAGTTGCAGGGTATCCGGATTGGGGCCAAATTTTGGTCCTCTTGCTTTGGTCTTTTGGGCATGGTGTCTTCAGCAAAAATGTGCCATTATAAGCCTAGTTTCATGTCCAATTGGCCAAACACCAATTGGACCAACACAGCCCAAGTTATGGCAGTCCAAGTGGACTGAATTTTCAGTCCCCCTGCTGCTGTCCTAGGGCAGTCTACATATTCACTTTGCAATCTTATTTTTCAGTCCAAATTGTGCTCAACTTACCTAAAATAGTCACTAATTGACCATTAAAATGTTCTCTAAAAATTTCCTAAGCCAAGTCAATCTTTCACTTCTCAAAACCCTAATGTCCAATTCAAATTACACATAAACCTTAATTAGCATACTAATTCACTATTCTTATGTTTATAAACTTCAAACATGGTTTCTAGTTCACTCAAAGCTCATCAAACAATCAAAATAATTCCTCCACAAGGGCTGACGAAAATTTATAGTATGTATACACATAATTCTTGCTCATTTTAGTTACAATTCTTACTCAATTCAAGTTACAAATCATAAAAATAAAGAGCTTTAGGTATCTAATGCACTAACCTTGAATAGGGCAGATTTTTTCCAATTCAAAACTTCACTTTCTTTCCTCTTGTTGGCTGCCAAAAGCTTGTTTAAGGTGTGGGGTAAAATTTTAATGAAGAGAGGTTAGGGTTTTGTGGTGAAACAAAGGAAGAATCAAGCTTTTTGATTGAAGATTAATGGAGGGAGAAGGGAAGGGATTTCGGCTGGAATGGGAAAGAGGTGGCTGCTGGTTTTTCTTTTATTTCTTAGTCTCAATTATCTCTTTTATTAGTTAGTCAAATGGTTACTTAATTGTGATTGGTCATAGTTTTCTTAATGACATCACCATGATGTCATAAATAAGCTTTTTCCTCACTTTCTTTTCTTTCCTCCACTACTCATCTTCAATTTAATTTCTAGTAATGGTTATCCATATTTTATGTCATATTAATTATTTACTTAACTAGACAAGTCGGCCAAAAATCACCTCTGAAGGCGAAATGACCAAAATGCCCTCCGTTTGGCTTAACGGGTCAAAATTGTCTGTACCGATTGAAAAATTTTTCTAGGTATTTTCTTGGCATTCTAATGCTTTGGGAACCTCAGTAATCCTTCTCTAGAGTTCCAAAAATTATTTTATAATTTTTCCCCCAGGTCTAGGGCTCCTCGTTGCGAGAACCGCAACTTCCCTCTGGTTACCCATCGCTTGGGCACCTACTCGTTTAACTCGGTTGTATTTTATTCCTAAAATTTTTACTAAATTTTTCTTATTAATATTTGAGTTAATTATGATTCTCGACTTTAGTTTAAATATTTTTCCGGACGTTCTAGCTGTCCGGACCGACACCGGTCACCGGAACAGTAGAATGTACGGAGTTGGTACAGGGAGGGTGTTACAACTCTTCCCCTCTAATTTAAATTTCGTCCTCGAAATTTACTTGATGCAAACAGTTGAGGGAACTGTTGCCTCATCGTCTCTTCACTTTCCCAAGTTGCCTCCTCAGTGTTGTGGTGCCTCCAAAGCACTTTCACCAATGGAATTTGCTTGTTTCTCAACTCTTTCACTTCCCGAGCCAAGATCCGTAGAGGTTCTTCTTCGTATGTCAAATCCGGCTGTATTTCAATTTCTTCTCTGGAGATGACATTTGAAGGATCTGAGCGGCATCTTCTGAGCATAGACACATGGAACACATTGTGGATCTTGTCCAGCTCTGGTGGTAAAGCTAGCTTATAGGCCACTGGACCCACACGTTCGATGATTTCATATGGGCCAATGAACCTAGGGCTCAACTTACCTTTCCTTCCAAACCTCAATACCTTCTTCCATGGTGACACCTTGAGGAACACTTTGTCGCCAACCACATATTCTATTTCTTTCCTCTTCAGGTCGGCATAAGATTTACATGCATGCGAGGCAACCTTTAAGTTGGCTTTGATTGATTTCACCTTCTCCTCGGCTGTTTCACAGTGCGGCCCTACCGATTTGTCTTCGCCCAATTCAGTCCGGACTGCTGGAGTTCTACATTTTCTCCCATACAGCGCTTCATACGGGGCCATTTGGATACTAGCTTGGTAGCTATTGTTGTATGCAAATTCTGCCAGTGGGAGGTATCTATCCCAACTTCCCTCAAACTCAATGACACAACTCCTCAGCATATCCTCAAGGACTAGACAAGTATTTCACGTTATTGTTATCATTTCAATTCAATATTTGTATCAATTTCATTGGTTTCAATTATTTACCTGGATTACTCTTTCAAATTGCCCATCCGTCTGAGGATGGAAAGCTGTGCTGAAATGGAGTTGTGTACCCAATGATTCATGCAACTTCTTCCAGAATCTCGATGTAAACCTTGGTTCTCGATCAGATATGATGGAAAGTGGAATTCCATGCAGTCTAACTATCTCACTGATATACAATTCTGCTAACCTCTCTAGTGAGTAGTCAGTTCTTACTGGCAGAAAGTGTGCTGACTTTGTCAATCTATCAACTATCACCCATGCTGCATCATGTTTCTTCCGGGTGAGAGGTAGACCACTTACAAAATCCATGGTGACCCGATCCCATTTCCATTCAGGTATGCGTATAGGCTGTAGCAAACCCGATGGAACTTGATGTTCTGCCTTGACTTGCTGACATGTCAAGCATTTAGTCACATAGTCAGCTATGTCTTTCTTCATACCAGGCTACCAATACTGAAGCTTCAGATCATGATACATCTTTGTACTTCCTGGGTGCATAGCATATACACTAGTGTGTGCCTCTTTTAGAATATTGGCCTTCAATTCCCCATCATCTGGTACACACAGTCTTCCTTTGTATCTGAGACACCCATTTACCTTCACCTCATAATCGATTTGCTTTTCCTTGGGATTTTGCTCATAATGGCCGTTAATTTTCCATCCGCCATTTGCCCATCCAAAATCTCTGCTGTGAGTTTGGCCTCACTTGCAACTCAGCCAAAATAGCTCCATCTCGAATCAAAGTTAGACGGGCATTCAATGATCTCAAAGTCGTGATGGACTTTACGCTCAAAGCATCAGCAACTACATTTGCCTTCCCAGGATGGTAGTCAATTACACAGTCATAATCCTTCAGGAACTCAATCCATCGCCTCTGTCTAAGGTTGAGCTCCTTTTGGGTTGGCAAATATTTCAGGCTTTTGTGGTCTGTGTAAATGTAGCACTTTTCACCATACAAGTAATGCCTCCATATCTTCAGTGCGAAGATAATTGCTGCAAGTTCTAGATCATGGGTAGGGTAGTTCTGTTCATGTGGTCTTAGCTGTCTGGAAGCATAAGCGACCACCTTCCCCTCTTGCTCAAAGTGGCGTGACATATGAGAGGAGAGGCTGCTGGTTATGTTTTCTTTTCATAACCACACTTAAATAGCTAGGTTAACACATTAAACCCTAGCCACATGTCACCTTTTGATTAGCTCTAGGTTTAAGTGACCCAATCACATTGTGCCAAGTGTCAAACCTATATTTAATCTTGATTTTAATCATCTTACATGATTAAAAAACATTTGGCAAGCTTATGTGTTATGCCATGTGTCACCATCTCATGGTGCCACGTGTCACACTGTGAAATGACCAAAATGCCCCTGTGTCTTAATTTTGAGTTCTTAACCCAAAATAATTATTTTCTTCTAATTAATTTATATCAAATATAAATTAATTAATTAATCTCTATTAATTAATTTCTCATCAATTAAATTCATATTTAAACACTTTAAATATAAATTTAATTTATACTACACATCCAATAATCTAGATTTGGTTTCAAGTCATGCTAGGGACTTTGCAATTTAATTGCAAACCAAATCTATTTAATTAATCAATTAAACTCTTTAATTAATTAATTAAATCATATTTAAATAGGTGATAACTTGTGTATGTGTGTGACTTACTAGGCTCATCACTAATTGGCAATGAGACATGATATCAACTCTTAATATCATCAGAACTCTTTCTTACCATAAATGATTTCTCTAAATCATTTTATGAACCTCATAGACCATGGTTAACACCTAGCATAGCATGCCATGGCCACCCAATTAGTAATAAGGTTTACCTTAAATGAACCTATAATCATATATTACCATGCACTAGAATCTCTGTTACAAAATCCCAACTCAAGCCGAGTCATGGTTTATGTCAAACTCCATTTGCTATGAATATTATGTTCTCTTTTAATTCCAGTTCTTGATTAAAAGATTCTTCTCATCGAAACTCTTTTACGAATAAATCTATCTGTCTGGCAGAACTTGAAACATCAAGAACAATTAAATGAACATAGGATTTTAACTCTATTTACTTAGAGGAATAGATTCCATCTTGATCAACACCTACCTCCATATATAACTAGCAGAGCCAACACATGCCCATATACCCATACATAGTACAAGTATGAAAGCGATATCAAACTCAAACTACCTATATACAAGATAATCGTGCTATCTCAGTCTAAAGATTATATGCCTTGATATGATTTATGACAAAACATTGACAAGAGTAAACTCCATGTGCTTGTCATAAGTGTCCAGTTCGGCCTACTTATCATTTATAAGTGCCTATCAAGTTTGTTATATGGCATGAGACTCACCATTCCATCTTATTTATATCTCATATAAATAACTTGGGAACAAACATGAATACAATCTTTCTGGATAAGTCATGTCCTTATTATGAAGTATCCTCGATTGTGAACCTATTTATGATACTTTGTGCTAGAAATATTGTCACTCATATTCTTAACAACTTAAGAATAATATTTCTAACAAAATATCAATGGACCTTTTCTATTACACATAAATATATTATGTAAACGGAAAAGTGGAAATGCCTTTTATTATTAAAAATATGTACAAGATACATACTAAATGATATGCTCTAGGGCATACTACTAACAATCTCCCACTAGCACTAGAGCCATTCATTACAATATCTTAGACCTATCTTCTCAAGATGTCGGTCTAACTGAGTCCGTGACATAGGCTTAGTGAATGGATCAGCTGGATTTTCAGCTGATGCTATTTTCTGCATGGCTACATCGCCTCGCCCAACTATTTCTCTGATAATGTGGTAGTGCCTTTCTATGTGTTTGGATTTTGGGTGAGACCTTAGTTCCTTAGCCTGTATGACTACTCCATTGTTGTCACGATGTAATGGAGCTGCGACTCAATGGAAGGAACTCTGTAAGTTACGTCACAAACTTCTTTATCCAAGCGACTTCCTTTGCGGCATCGATGCAACAATATACTCGACCTCTGTAGTGGAATCTGATCGTGCTCTGTTTGGAACTCTTCCAACCGATCGCACCTCCATTACAAATGAACACAGATCCAGAGGTAGACTTTCTATCATCGATATCTGATTGAAAATCAGAATCAGTATAACCATCCAATTGCAAGTCTCCACCTCCATAACTCAAGAATAAATCCTTAGTTCTTCTTAAGTACTTAAGAATATTCTTGTGACTATCGATGTTCCAAACCTAGATTGGATTGATACCGCTAGTCAAACTAACGACATATGCGATATCAGGCCTAGTACACAACATTGCATACATTAAACTTCCAATAGCCAAGCATATGGAATCTGGCCATCTTATCTCTTTCTTCAGTGTCTTTGGAGACATCTCTTTAGAAAGGTGGATACCATGTCTCACTGGTAACAATCCTCTCTTGGAATCAAGCATGTTAAACCTCTTTAACACCTTTTCCAAGTATAGACTTTGGGATAAACCAATTATTCTTTTCGCTCTATCTCTATAGATGCGAATCCTAAGAATATAGGTTGCCTCCCCTAAGTCTTTCATGGAGAATGTATTTGACAACCATACCTTTATAGTCGTCAACATACCTGTATCATTACCCATCAACAGTATGTCATCCACATATAAGACAAGGAAAGTGATAGCACTGTCACTAACCTTCTTATATACACATGGCTCATCCTCATTTTTGATAAAACCAAAATATTTAATGGCTTCATCAAAACGGATGTTCCAACTCCTTGAAGCTTGTTTCAACCCATAAATGGATCGCTTTAGCTTGCATACCTTGGAACCATCTTGGGATTCAAAACCCTTAGGATGTTCCATGAAATTGTTTTCTTCAATGTATCCATTAAGAAAAATTTGTTTTGACATCCATCCGCCAAATCTCATAATCATAGTATGCATTATTGCTAATAAAATCCTAATTGATTTAAGCATGGCAACAAAGCAGAAAGTCTCCTCATAGTCTATTCCTTGCCTTTGGCGAAACCCTTTTCGCTACTAGCCTTGCCTTATAGGTCTCTACCTTTCCATCAGAACCAATTTTCTTCTTGAAAACCCATTTGTTCCCTATAGGTACAATACCTTTAGGTGGGTCAACAAGATCCCAAACTTGATTCTTATACATGGAATCAATCTCGGATTTCATAGCATCAATCCATTTTGAAGAGTCTATATCTGATATAGCTTCTTCATATGTAAGTGGATCATCTCCATGATCTACTTCTTCATGAGTAGACAACTCTTGTTCTTCTTCATGAAGGAAACCATATCTCACCGGTGGGTGAGATACCTGGTTGTTCTACGAGGAACAGTTGTAGATGTTTCATCAATGGGTATAGGTTGACTAGATGGATCTATGTCCATCGATCATTGGTTGGTCGAATTCTCCAATTCTAACTCTATTTGCCTTCCATTGCCTCCTTCTTGAACAAACTATTTGTTCAAGAAATGTGGCATCTCTACTTATCACAACCTATTGTGAAGTAGGCAAATAAAAATAATATCCAAAACTATCTTTTGGATATCCAACAAATAGACCTTTTACGATGGTCTCCAATTTATTAGTGTTGACTTTTGATATAAGTGGACAACCCCAAATCTTAACATGCTTAAGACTTGGTTTTCTTCCATGCCATATCTCATAAGGTGTGGAAGAAAGCGATTTTGATGGAATCCTATTCGAGAATATATAAAGTGATTCTAATGCAAATCCCCAAAGGAGATTGACATATCGGTATAGCTCATCATACTACGTACCATATCCAATAGGGTACGATTTCTCCTTCAGATACACCATTCATTTGTGGCGTTCTGGAGAGTCGGTGAGAAACAATGCCATGCTCTCTCAAGTATTCATCAAATTCAGTACTCAAATATTCACCTCCACGATCTGATCGAAGAGCTTTAATACTCTTTCCTGTTTGATTTTCTACTTCAGATTTAAATTCTTTGAACTTTTCAAAGGATTCATGTTTGTATTTCATCAAATACAAATACCCAAATCTTGATTTATCATCAGTAAAGGTAATAAAATAATGAAAGCCCCTTCTAGCCATTTCTTTAAACGGACCACATACATCACTATGTATTAGTTCCAAAATATTTTTAGCTCTTAGCCCTTGTCCAACAAAGGGTGATCTAGTCATTTTGCCTTGAAGGCAAGATTCACAAGTTGGAGTAGGCTCAGAGCCCAATGAGGATAGAATCCCCATTTTCTCCAATTTTGCAATCCTATCTTCTGCAACATGACATAACCTTAAGTGCCAAATATATTTTGAACTTGAGTTGGTTTTCACCATGGCATTGTATTCTTTTAGATTGCTATACTCTGGCCAGTGGAAACACTTTCTTACTGGCAATGGAAACACTTTCTTGTTGGCAATGGAAACACTTTCTTGTTGGCAGTGGAAACACTTTCCTTTGCCTTTATCAGCTTTAGTCTCCCTTTTCTGCTTAGCTATTTTCTTGGAAGGACCAGGAATCTGAGGTTTCTTTTTCTTATTGCCCTTCTTCTTGTTGGACTTTCCAGCAGAAGAAGATGCAACCAAAGCTACCTCTTTTCCTTTATTGCACAGCATATTCTTTTGGGCAATAACCGACATGTTGAGTAATTCAGCTAAGGTGCATTCTTGTTTAGTCATATGGAAATTTGTCACAAAATTCCCAAAAGACTCGGGGAAGGGTGAAGGATCAAATCCGTTTGTAGTTGGAAATCCATGTTGAAGTCAAGATGTTCCAAGCTGCTCAATCAGTGAATCATCTTGTGGACATGATCCCCAACATTACATCCCTCGAGACATCCTCATACGGAATAGGCTGTCTAGATATCTCATACCTAGCATTCTCTTTGTGCTCACCATACAACTCTTGTAGGTGAAGGAGGATCTCACTCGCACTCTGCATGTTCTCATGTTGCTTCTGTAACTCATTACTCATAGAAGCAAGCATGTAACACTTAGCTCTCATATCATGCTCCATCCACTTGTCCAAAGTTTCATGTTCCTCTTGTGTGGCCTCTGGAGGTAAGGGACCAGGAACATTTGAATCTAGAACATATCCTATATGTTCAAGGTTCAGGACAAGTTTCAAATTTCTTAGCCAATCAGACAGATTAGGTCCTGTCAACCTGTTGTGATCAAGTATGCTTGCAAAGA
This sequence comes from Hevea brasiliensis, assembly GCF_030052815.1. Classification (NCBI taxonomy): domain Eukaryota; kingdom Viridiplantae; phylum Streptophyta; class Magnoliopsida; order Malpighiales; family Euphorbiaceae; genus Hevea; species Hevea brasiliensis. Next base: position 59,452,711 of record NC_079494.1, on the reverse strand, counting down.
TATTGGATGGTGGTGGTTGTTTTGTGCTCATTTTTATCAGAAAATTAATTGCAGAAAATAACCAGATTAATTAGTAAATGTATCATGTAATTAACCAAAATGATTATGGTCTTTTAATCAAATTGGTCCTCCCACTAACTTAGCGAATCCTACACTTCCAAAGTAGAAAACGGAAATCCTAGTTGGATGGATTTCTAGTGGGTGATTGAATTCTTATAATTCTATTGATCATCCTCAGGTACATCCATTATTGGAATTACAATAAACTATAAGTGAGCAACTCCTTGCCCATCACATCTCATGTGAGGTTCAATCCTTTTACTAGCCCCTAATGCTCAAAATCTCAGGTACATCCAATATTGACTTATCTTGCATTAGTTAAGTTGATCCCATTGAGCCAGTAATTATGCAAATAATTTTAATGTCCTCAGGTACATCCAATATTGGCCACCAAACCATTTACATATTTACAACATCTCATGCTTAACAATTATTCTTAAGAAAATCTCTTAAATTAATTGCATCTCATGCAACTATTTAAAATTTCTTAAAATAATTGCCCCAATGGAGGGCTTATGTTATAATTACTTTAATTATAGCATTTCTAACTTAATCATTTGTTTGGAAGATTTTATAGCCATCCTAATTACTATTAAGGTCTCACTTTGCACATTATCCATTTAGCATGCATATATCATATAATTGCATACATTCCCATACATCTCATGCATTCATGGATAAGCAATAAATATGGTATGATCATGGACTTTCTAAGGATTCAATTCGAGCCACCAAGAATTGAATCGGGGCATTCCTAGGTGCATTTCATTCATTCATTTTACAAGAGTTGCTGAAGGAGTACATAATCAACACTTGATATTGAATTCCTCCCTGGTCCCACCAATGCTCTTGACCTCCTTGAACTTCTTGCAATCCAATATTACATAGTAATCCTTGGCATACCAAGGCGAATTTACAAGAACTTAAATAAATGAAATTACAACCCAAAAAATATTACAAACTTAATAATACATGCCCAAAATAAATTAAAATAAATTAATTAATTTACAATCCCAAAGAAACATAAAAGAAATAAATCCAATCACATTGGTCTTTTATAGTCCATGATCATCCATCATGCATATCACTATTTAACAATTAAATAAAACATACATTCTTAAATTAAATTGAATATCTCATATTCAACTTAAAATTCCAGATTTGAATATGATTCAAATAAATTTAAAAATTCAGATTTGAATCTCATTCAAACAAATTTAAAAATTCAGATTTAAATCACATTCAAACAACTTCAAAAATTCAGATTTGAATCACATTCAAACATTTTTTAAAAAATCAGATTTGAATCACATTCAAATATTTTTTAAAAAATCAGATCTGAATTTTATTGAATCAATTTTAAAAAATCAGATTTAAATATGATTCAAACAACTTTAAAAATTCAGATTTGAATCTCATTCAAACAACTTTTAAAATTCAGATTTGAATCACATTCAAACATTTTTTAAATTCTAATTTGAATCATAATTTAATTGTGTGATTAAAACAACTAATTAAACACTTTAATTAGTCAAAGAATAGGCCTTAGATCATACAACAATTGCAGAATTAAAAGCCAAACCTTGAATCACCCATGGAACCATTGTTGCCGCCACCAATGGTGGCTTCTCCATGTGACGCCACATCTCATGATCCAACCAGCAATGAATCTCTTGATCTCATGATCAAACACACAATTAAATTATATAATCAACAATCTAAATGGCAAATATAGTGGCTCGATACCAATTGAAGGCAGGCGTGAAAAACACAAGATTATACCATTGAATTCAAAAATTTTCACCTAGGGTCACAAGCACCATGCAAGATTTATTTTTATCTATTTGATTTCAATGATAAACAACATATTAAAACTCTTTTAATATGTTTTTTGGATCTGTATTTGCCATTTAAGATTTTAAAATTAATCAGATTAATGTTAGAACCTAGATTAAATCAAGAACGATTACACTAACCTCTTGATGTCTTTGCAGCGTGTCTGCGCCTTTGAGATTCGTCTTCAGGACACCAGATGTTGTCCCTCTAGCTTGTCCGCACCAAGAACACCTATGGCAGCCCTTGAACAGCTTCTAAAGCCTTTACTATTAATTAGAAATTCAAGTTCTGCCTTTTAAGAGATTAGAGATGCAAACAGGACACTAGAAACAATTTCTAGTGTTCTTAATTCAAGAGATTGATGGCTAATCTCTTTGAATTGATGAGAGATGAAGAGAAATAGCTGGAGAGGCTCAAAGTGGCGTGACATATGAGAGGAGAGGCTGCTGGTTATGTTTTCTTTTCATAACCACACTTAAATAGCTAGGTTAACACATTAAACCCTAGCCACATGTCACCTTTTGATTAGCTCTAGGTTTAAGTGACCCAATCACATTGTGCCAAGTGTCAAACCTATATTTAATCTTGATTTTAATCATCTTACATGATTAAAAAACATTTGGCAAGCTTATGTGTTATGCCATGTGTCACCATCTCATGGTGCCACGTGTCACAATGAAATGACCAAAATGCCCTGTGTCTTAATTTTGAGTTCTTAACCCAAAATAATTATTTTCTTCTTCTAATTAATTTATATCAAATATAAATTAATTAATTAATCTCTATTAATTAATTTCTCATCAATTAAATTCATATTTAAACACTTTAAATATAAATTTAATTTATACTACACATCCAATAATCTAGATTTGGTTTCAAGTCATGCTAGGGACTTTGCAATTTAATTGCAAACCAAATCTATTTAATTAATCAATTAAACTCTTTAATTAATTAATTAAATCATATTTAAATAGGTGATAACTTGTGTATGTGTGTGACTTACTAGGCTCATCACTAATTGGCAATGAGACATGATATCAACTCTTAATATCATCAGAACTCTTTCTTACCATAAATGATTTCTCTAAATCATTTTATGAACCTCATAGACCATGGTTAACACCTAGCATAGCATGCCATGGCCACCCAATTAGTAATAAGGTTTACCTTAAATGAACCTATAATCATATATTACCATGCACTAGAATCTCTGCATTTACAAAATCCCAACTCAATTTGGAGTCATGGTTTATGTCAAACTCCATTTGCTATGAATATTATGTTCTCTTTTAATTCCAGTTCTTGATTAAAAGATTCTTCTCATCAGAAACTCTTTTCTGAATAAATCTATCTGTCCTGGCCAGGAACTTGAAACATCAAGAACAATTAAATGAACATAGGATTTTAACTCTATTTACTTAGAGGAATAGATTCCATCTTGATCAACACCTACCTCCATATATAACTAGAAGGAGCCAACACATGCCCATATACCCAGACAAAGTACAAGTATGAAAGCGATATCAAACTCAAACTACCTATATACAAGATAAGCGTGCTATCTCAGTCTAAAGATTATATGCACTGATATGATTTATGACAAAACATTGACAAGAGTAAACTCCATGTGCTTGTCATAAGTGTCACTGGTTCGGCCTACTTATCATTTATAAGTGCCTATCAAGTTTGTTATATGGCATGAGACTCACCATTCCATCTTATTTATATCTCATATAAATAACTTGGGAACAAACATGAATACAATCTTTCTGGATAAGTCATGTCCTTATTATGAAGTATCCTCGATTGTGAACCTATTTATGATACTTTGTGCTAGAAATATTGTCACTCATATTCTTAACAACTTAAGAATAATATTTCTAACAAAATATCAATGGACCTTTTCTATTACACATAAATATATTATGTAAACGGAAAAGTGGAAATGCCTTTTATTATTAAAAATATGTACAAGATACATACTAAATGATATGCTCTAGGGCATACTACTAACACTTGCATCAATACACACCCTAACCCATTATGAGAGGCATCACTGTAGACCACGAAGTCCTTTCCTGACACTGGCTGTGTTAACACTGGTGCCTCTGTCAACATAGCCTTCAACTTCTCAAAGCCCAGTGCGACACTTGTCATTCGTCAAATCGACATTCTTGTGTAACAACTTGGTCATTGGAGCGGCTATTAAGGAAAATCCCTTTACAAATCTTACGTAATACCAGCTAGCCCCAAGAAGCTTGACCTCGATTGTGTTTAGGAGGCTTCCATTCCATCACTGCTTCTATTTTCTTGGGATCCACCTAATCCCATCGGTGACACTATGTGTCCAAGGAATGCAATCTCATTCAACCAAAAGTCACACTTGGACAACTTAGCATCTGACTTCTTTTCTCTCGGGGTTTGCAGAACAATCCTCAAATGCTCATCATGTTCTTCCTGGTCTTGGAATACCCAAAATATCATCAATAAAGACCACTACGAACCGATCTAAGTGTGGATGGAAGATACGGTTCATAAGGTCCATGAATGCATTTGGTGCATTTGTTAAGCCAAAGGGCATCACTAGAAACTCATAATGCCCATATCGGGTCTGAATGCGATCTTTGGCACATGCATCCTTCACTCTCAGCGATGATACCACGACTGAGATCAATTTTAGAAAATACTCCTGCTCCCTTCAACCGATCAAGCGGATCATCAATTCTAGTCAACGGATATTTGTTCTTCACTGTCTCTTTATTCAACTGCAGGTAATCAATGCATAGCCTCAAAGTCCCATCCTTATTCTTCACAAACTTTGACCGAGCTCCCCATGGTGACACCTTGGGGTGTATGAACCCCTTATCAAGCAACTCTTGCAACCGAGTTTTCAACTCCCTCAATTCGATGGGTGCCATCCTATAAGGAGCAATGGAAATGGGTCTTTGTGCAGGCGATGTCTCAATAGCAAATTCAACTTCCCTTTACGGTGGCAAACCAAGCAATTCTTCAGAAATACATGCAGGAAGTCTCTCCTGTGGGTATGTCACTCAAGTTTGGCTTAGCACGCCTAGTATCCACCACATGTGCTAGGTAGGCTTCACGACCTTTTCTCATCATTCTACATGCAACAGTGGCTGAGAAGACAATGGACAAGAAATCATCCTTTCCCCATAGCGTGATCTCATTACCCTCTGAAGTTTTTAGAAATTCTCTTCAATTTGCAATCAACTATTGCACGATGGCGTGACAACGGTCCATTCCCAATATCACGTCAAACTCATGGAAGGGCAACTCAATTAGGTCTGCCAAGAATTCATACCCCTGAATCCTTAACGGGCAACCCTTGTATACTTTGTTCACTACCACACTGTGGCCCAATGGATTAGTGACTAGAATGTCTTGGTCACTCTCCCCTACTAGTATCCCCCTTTCTACGGGTAAGTTGATGCAAATGTAGGAATGAGTGGATCCTGGATCGACCAATGCATGCACAGGTGTAGTGTAGAGGAGAAACGTACCCTGATGACGTCAGGGCATCTTGCTCCTCCCGAGCTCTTAGGGCATAATTTCTTCTGGTGGTGCTGTCGAGCCTCTCTGCTGGCTCGAGATCTGAGCCTCTGTGATGGTCTATGACCTCAGTTTACCAGTTTTCTACCTCTGCGTAGTGCGGGAGGCAGTGCATGCGCTTGTGTTGGAGCAGCTGTAGTAGTTCTACGTGGACAGTTCCTTAACTGATGCTCTGTTGACCCACACCTCAAGGAGGCACCAGTCACTCTCCAACACTCCCCCTTGTGCCATTTCAGACAGTGTGGACATGCAGAAGATCTGGGCTGGTCCCTGAACCCCATCCACGGAGAGCGCCCCGATGGTATGGGTGACCTCTCCTAGGGGTGAGCGTGGCACAGGCCCCTGAGGTCGACCACGACCACGTGGTGAGCTGAACTCGTGCGGGAGGACCCTTGAACTTCTTCCCAAATGCAGGGAGCTGAACTAGGCGACTGGCCCCTCTTACTGTCTTTCCCTTCTAGTCTGCTCACTGATTCTTACTTTTTCAACCTTTATTGCAGCTTCCACTAACTTGGTAAATTCTGTGATTCCCAAGGCAGTGAGCTGGATCTTGATGTTGTCATTTAGTCCCTCTTCAAATCTCTTGCACCTTTCAGCTTCATTAGGGACTATCTCCCTTCCATAGCGGCTCAATCTTACGAATTCCTTCTCATATTCGGCCACTGACAGCTGTCTCTGCCTTAGGTTAATAAACTCTCTTCTTCTCTCTTCCAGGTATACAGTACCCACATATTTCTTCTTGAACTCGGAGAGAAAGAAGTCCCAAGTTACAGCTTCTGGCTACACTTCACTGGACATCGTGTCCCACCACTCATAAGCATCATCTTGCAACAGGGATATGGCAGCCTCTAGGTTTTGCTCTGGGGTGCAGTGGAGTTGTTTTAGAACTCTGCCCGTTCTGTTCAACCAATTTTCGGCTGCAACAGAGTCATCTTCTCTCTTGCCGAAGAAATCCACCGCCCCAAACTTTCTTAGCCTTTCCAGGTGTGATTTCTGCTGTGGAGCTGGTGGTGGTGGAGGTAGTGTTGGCATTACTCCCGCCATTTGTCTAAAGAAGTCGGCCATTAGTTGGAACATGGCCTGTGGAGGCTGAGCAGGCTCGACTTGAGCTGGCGGAGCAGGTTCTCTCATGCCCCCAGTCTCAGCTGTTGCAGGTGGAGCATGACTCTCCACTTCCTCCTCGACGGCTCTCTGAGATAAAGGGTCCATAGCCTATTCAAAATAAGAAAGATAAACAGATCTGCGTTAGTGTCACCTTGACTCTTACAAATGCAATGCATGGTATGGACTCAATCTAGGACCAAAAACGCCTAAACCGTGCTCTGATACCACTAAATGTGACACCCCTTACCCGTGTACAGTATACCCGAGTAAGTAATGCCACACGGTGTATCGGCACACTCTAATATACCTTAATTAATTTATATCATGCTTTTGCATATCATTTATGAAATATACTTTATTTAAGCCATTTAGCAAAATTTTTATTTATTTGAGGTTCCAAAAATTTTATAGAAAATCCGGCGGAGTACCGGCTAAAAATGGAGAAAACTGTTCTTCGGAACCTGTTAAAAACACTTCCAATAAATAAATTCATTCATTCTCAACTCCAATATCATCACAAAACTCAATATCAAGATCTCAACAATTTTTCAATTTCAGGTCTCAACAACCTTTTCATTTCTCAAACATCCCTTTCTCAGGGTTCTCATATATAAACAACAATTAAATACTCAAATTACTTCCATACATAACCATAAATCTTTATTATTTACATGAACCTCAAAATACATTACATAAATCCCAAATACATATGAGAAAATAAAAATTTAATTACAAAATTACAAAATGACATCTAGTGTCCTACCAATGCCTTTGCAGTGACGAGGTGACACGGACAGCATGTGAAGCTGCAGGATGGACTCACCCAGTCTGCGATCTACTGGGCTCACGATCTGTATCTCCAGAACCTACGCGTGGCAAAAGCAATGCGCTAAGCAATAATGCTTAGTGGTGCAATAATAAAATAAAAGAAAATAGCAAGAAAACAAATATATAGTGAATGTGTATGATTCATTTGTTTAGTATGGTTATATATACATTAATTCAGTAACTTTGTTCACTTTCATTCATTTGGTTGCCCAAGTAACCTACACTAGACGACTGGACTGGATAACGGGTAAACTGGCACTGGGTATCTAGTACCTCGGGCCATCACACCATCGGTCACATATGCATCTCCCGGTGTGCAACAGAACAGCTACCAAGCTGTAAATAATTTCAGGCACAAGGCCAAATCTCAATGCAAAGTCAGAATGGCTAAAAGCCATGAAATCACAGAACGGCATATTGCCATGTGCGATCGCTAATCGAACCCTATTGGCATGCCAAACTATCCAAACCAATCTTGTTAGGTATACTAGGGCATTTGAAACTTTTAAATTCTTCAATTTGTGCATTTCAAGTTTTGGTGTCACTATTCACCTCATTGGTCAACAAAAATGTTGACTTTTGGATAGAAAATAGGTGTATTGGTTTTAACACCCCAAACATACCACATTTTGTATTTAAAACTTGTTGGAATTGATTGCCATTTCCATTTCTAACTTAAAACCAAGAGGGCAGAAAATTTCAGTTTTGGAGCCTAAGTTTACTTCTCCATTACACACTGTTACAGTGGAAATTTGAAGAAATGGCAAACATGAAAGTTGTTCCTTATTTTGTCTAGTTGAATTTCCTTTTTTGAATCACTCCATTTAGAGTTTTGTAGCTCCAGATATGGCCCAAAAACCCAAGCTGGCCGGATTGCCAATCTGCAGAAATTACCATATCTACAGTAACATGAACAGTGACTGTCACTGCCATTTGGGTTAGGTTCTGGCCATAATTTGGGGTAGGTTCCTTCATGAAAGTTGTTTTTCTATGTCTTAACTTGTTGCTGTAAAAATTTCAGGTCAATTGACCATATCTACAATGAGTTATGGCCAAATGAACAGTTACTGTTCATTTGGTCATTCTGCAGAATCAGTTGTAGGGTATCCGGATTGGGGCCAAATTTTGGTCCTCTTGCTTTGGTCTTTTGGGCATGGTTTCTTCAGCAAAAATGTGCAATTATAAGCCTAGTTTCATGTCCAATTGGCCAAACACCAATTGGACCAACACAGCCCAAGTTATGGCAGTCCAAGTGGACTGAATTTTCAGTCCCCCTGCTGCTGTCCTAGGGCAGTCTACATCTTCACTTTGCAATCCTATTTTTCAGTCCAAATTGTGCTCAACTTACCTAAAATAGTCACTAATTGACCATTAAAATGTTCTCTAACAATTTCCTAAGCCAAGTCAATCTTTCACTTCTCAAAACCCTAATGTACAATTCAAATTACACATAAACCTTAATTAGCATACTAATTCACTATTCTTATGTTTATAAACTTCAAACATGGTTTCTAGTTCACTCAAAGCTCATCAAACAATCAAAATAATTCCTCCACAAGGGCTGCCGAAAATTCATAGTATGTATACACATAATTCTTGCTCATTTTAGTTACAATTCTTACTCAATTCAAGTTACAAATCATAAAAATAAAGAGTTTTAGGTATCTAATGCACTAACCTTGAATAGGGAAGATTTTTTCCAATTCAAAACTTCACTTTCTTTCCTCTTGTTGGCTGCCAAAAGCTTGTTTAAGGTGTGGGGTAAAATTTTAATGAAGAGAGGTTAGGGTTTTGTGGTGAAACAAAGGAAGAATCAAGCTTTTTGATTGAAGATTAATGGAGGGAGAAGGGAAGGGATTTCGGCTGGAATGGGAAAGAGGTGGCTGCTGGTTTTTCTTTTATTTCTTAGTCTCAATTATCTCTTTTATTAGTTAGTCAAATGGTTACTTAATTGTGATTGGTCATAGTTTTCTTAATGACATCACCATGATGTCATAAATAGCTTTTTCCTCACTTTCTTTTCTTTCCTCCACTACTCATCTTCAATTTAATATCTAGTAATGTTTATCCATATTTTATGTCATATTAATTATTTACTTAACTGGACAAGTCGGCCAAAAATCACCTCTGAAGGCGAAATGACCAAAATGCCCTCCGTTTGGCTTAATGGGTCAAAATTGTCTGTACCGATTGAAAAATTTTTCTAGGTATTTTCTTGGCATTCTAATGCCATGGGAACCTCAGTAATCCTTCTCTAGAGTCCCAAAAATTATTTTATAATTTTTCCCCTGGGTCTAGGGCTCCTCGTTGCGAGAACCGCAGCTTCCCTCTGGTTACCCATCGCTTGGGCACCAACTCGTTTAACTCGGTTGTATTTTATTCCTAAAATTTTTACTAAATTTTTCTTATTAATATTTGAGTTAATTATGATTCCCGACTTTAGTTTAAATATTTTTCCGGACGTTCTAGCTATCCGGACCGACACCGGTCACCGGAACAGTAGAATGTATGGAGTTGGTACAGGGAGGGTGTTACATGTATGATGGATGATCATGGATTATAAAAGACCAATGTGATTGGATTTATTTCATTTATGTTTCTTTGGGATTGTAAATTAATTAATTTATTTTAATTTATTTTGGGCATGTATTATTAAGGTTATAATAATTTTTGAGATGTAATTTCATTTATTTAAGTTCTTGTAAATTCGCCTTGGTATGCCAAGGATTACTATGTAATATTGGATTGCAAGAAGTTCAAGGAGGTCAAGAGCATTGGTGGGACTAGTGAGAGGAATTCAAGATCAAGTGTTGATTATGTACAACAACTCTTGTAATATGAATGAATAAAATGCACCTAGGAATGCCCTGATTCAATTCTTAGTAGCTCAGAATTAAATCCCTTAGAAAGTCCATGATCATACCATATTTATTTATTGTCCATGAATGCATGTGATGTATGTGAATATATGCAGTATATGATATATGCATGCTAAATGGATAAAGTGCAAAGTGAGACCTTAATAGTAATTAGGATGACCATAAAATCTTTTAAACAAATGATTAAGTTGGAAATGCTATAATTAAAGTAATTATAACATGGGCCCTCCATTGAGGCAATTATTTTAAGAAATTTTAAATACTTGCATAAGATACAATTAATTTAAGAGATTTTCTTAAGAATAATTGTTAAGCATGAGATGTTGTGAATATGTAAATGGTTTGGTGGCCAATATTGGATGTACCTGAGGACATTAAAATTATTTACATAATTACTGGCTCAACGGGATCAACTTAACCAATGCAAGATAAGTTAATAATGGATGTACCTGAGATTTTGAGCATTAGAAACTAGGTAAAGGATTAAACCTCATATGAGATGTGATGGGCAAGGAGTTGCTCACTTATAGTTTATTGTAATTCCACTAATGGATGTACCAGAGGATAATCAATAGAATTATAAGAATTCAATCACCCACTAGAAATCCATCCAACTAGGATTTCCGTTTTCTACTTTGGAAGTGTAGAATTCGCTAAGTTAGTGGGAGGACCAATTTGATTAAAATACCATAATCATTTTGGTTAATTACATGATACATTTACTAATAAATCTGGTCATTTTCTGCAGTTAGTTTTCTGATAATAATGTGCACAGAATAACCACCACCATCCAATATCCTTACAAGTATACTTGATCGCAATAGGTTGACAGGACCTAATCTCTCTGATTGGCTAAGAAATTTGAAACTTGTCCTGAACCTTGAACATATAAGATATGTTCTAGACTCAAATGTTCCTGGTCCCTTACCTTCAGAGGCCACCCAAGAGGAATATGAAACTTTGGACAAGTGGAAGGAGCATGATATGAGAGCTAAGTGTTACATGCTTGCTTCCATGAGTAATGAGTTACAAAAGCAGCATGAGAACATGCAGAGTGTGAGTGAGATCCTCCTTCACCTACAAGAGTTGTATGGTGAGCACAACAGGAATGCTAGGTATGAAATATCTAGACAGCTATTCCGCATAAGGATGTCTGAGGGACAGAATGTTGGGGATCATGTCCACAAGATGATTCGGCTGATTGAGTAGTTGGAACATCTTGACTTTAACATGGATTTCCAACTGCAGACAGATTTGATCCTTCAGTCCCTTCCTGAGTCTTTTGGGAATTTTGTGACAAATTTTCATATGACTAAACAGGAATGCACCTTAGCTAGTTTACTCAACATGCTAGTTATTGTCCAAAAGAATATGCCGGACAATAAAGAAAAAGATGTAGCTTCAGAAAGTCCAACAAGAAGAAGGGCAATAAGAAAAAGAAATCTCAGAATCCTGGTCCTTCTAAGAAAATAGCTAAACAGAAAGGGAAGACTAAAGCTGATGGAGGCAAAGGAAAGTGTTTCCACTGCCAGAATGATGGGCACTAGAAAAGGAACTGCCCAGAGTATCTTGCTTCTCTGAAGGACAAGAAGGATAGACCTTCAGAAGTTATGTCCATATCTTGTTATTTAATTCTGATGATACTCATAGTTCATCTAAAGCTTAGGTTTTAGATAATGGTGCCAGTTCTCACATTTCTCATGATATGCAGAAACTAGCAAATAATAGCAGCTTGTGTTCTTAAGATGTTAGATTCCGAATTGGCAATGGCTCAACTGTTGAAGCTTTAGCCATAGGATCTAAATTTTTTACATGTTTGGACATGTTTTGTGTTTGAATAATATTTCATATATACCTGATGCTTTTAAGAACATCATTTCTATATCTAGTTTGACTAGAAATGGCTATGAATTTCAGTTTACAGATGATGTTTGCAATATCTATTTTGAAAATAAATATGTTGGTTCGGGTTATATGAATGATGGTCTTTATTATTTGGATAATAATGACAAACACAAAATGATGCAATGCCATGGTGAAAAACAACTCATGTTAAAAAATATTTGGCACTTTAGATTATGTCATGTTGTAGAAGATAGGATTGCAAAACTGGAGAAAATAGGGATTCTATCCTCATTAGGCTCTAAGCCTACTCCAACTAGTGAATCTTGCCTTCAGGGCAAAATGACTAGATCACCCTATGCTGGACAAGGGCTAAGGGCTGAAAATATTTTGGAGCTAATACATAGTGATGTATGTGGTCCATTTAAGGAAAAGGCTAAAGGCGGTTTTCATTATTTTATTACCTTTACCGATGATAAATCAAGGTTTGGGTATTTGTATTTGATGAAATACAAACATGAATCCTTTGAAAAGTTCAAAGAATTTAAATCTGAAGTAGAAAATCAAACAGGAAAGAGTATTAAAGCTCTTCGATCAGATTGTGAAGATGAATATTTAAGTACTGAATTTGATGAATACTTGAGAGAGCACGACATTGTTTCCCAGCTGACTCCTCTAGGAACACCACAGCTAAATGGTATATCTGAAAGGAGAAATCGTACCTTATTGGATATGATACGTAGTATGATGAGCTATATTGATATGCCAATCTCCTTTTGGGGATTTGCATTAAAATCAGCTTTGTATATTCTGAATAGGATTCCATCAAAATCAGTTTCTTCCACACCTTATGAGATATGGCATGGAAGAAAACCAAGTCTTAAGCATGTTAAGATTTGGGGTTGTCCAACTTATATGAAAAATCTAAACACTGATAAATTGGAAACCAGATCAAAAAAGGGTCGATTTGTTGGATATCTAAAAGATAGTTTTGAATATTATTTTTATTTGCCTACTTCACAAAAGGTTGTGGTAAGTAGAGATGCCACATTTCTTGAACAATAGTTTGTTCAAGAAGGAGGCAAAGGAAGGAAAATAGAGTTAGAATTGGAGAATTCTGACCAACCAACAGATCAGATGGATATAGATCCATCTAGTCAACAGATCAGATGGATATAGATCCATCTAGTCAACCTACACCCCTTGATGAAACATCTACAGCTATTCCTCGTAGAATAACCAGGGTATCTCACCTACCAATGAGATATGGTTTCCTTCATGAAGAAGAACAAGAGTTGTCTACTCATAAAGAAGTAGATCATAGAGATGATCCACTTACCTATGAAGAAGCTATATCAGATATAGACTCTTCAAAATGGATTGATGCTATAAAATCCGAGATTGATTCCATGTATAAGAATCAAGTCTGGGATCTTGTTGACCCACTTGAAGTTATTGTACCTATAGGGAACAAATGGGTTTTCAAGAAGAAAATTGATTCTGATGGAAAGGTAGAGACCTATAAGGCAAGGCTAGTAGCGAAAGGGTTTTGCCAAAGGCAAGGAATCGACTATGAGGAGACTTTCTTGCCTATTGCCATGCTTAAATCAATTAGGATTCTATTAGTAATAGCTGTATACTATGATTATGAGATTTGGCAGATGGAGTCAAAATAGCTTTTCTCAATGGATACATTGAAGAAAAACATTTTCATGGAACAACCTAGGGGTTTTGAATCCCAACATGGTTCTAAGGTATGCAAGCTAAAGGGATCCATTTATGGGTTGAAGCAAGCTTCGAGGAGTTGGAACATCCGTTTTGATGAAGCCATTAAGTCATTTGGTTTCATCAAAAATGAGGATGAGCAATATGTATATAAGAAGGTTAGTGACAGTGCTATCACTTTCCTTATCTTATATGTGGATGATATACTGTTGATGGGTAATGATACAGATATGTTGACAACTGTAAAGGTATGGTTGTCAAATACATTCTTCATGAAAGACTTAGGGGAGGCAACCTATATTTTTGGGATTCATATCTATAAAGATAGAGCGAAAAGAATAATTGGTTTATCCCAAAGTCTATACTTGGAAAAGGTGTTAAAGATGTTTAACATACTTGATTCTAAGAGAGGATTGTTGCCTGTAACACCCCTATGTTTGGTAGTGCGTTCTACTGTTCCGGTGACTATTGTTGCCCGGACAGCTAGGATGCCTAGAACTACACTTCGATATGAGTGAGGAGACATAAAATAATGAAATACAAGAAAAGAAAAAACAAGAAAAACAAAGGAAAAATAATAGCAAAGAAATGTAACCAAGTTAAGCGTGCCGAGAACCCTAGCGATGGGTGACCACACCGGGAAGTCACGGCGTGGACCGTTGACTAGCCCTGGACCGCGGGAAACCCTAGAAAATATTTTTAGGACTTAGATAAATGTCTATTGAAGTACAAATACCATTAAAAATATCAAAGAAAAATTAATTAATTAGTACAAAGAAAAGTGAGAAATCAAAAAACGGACAAAACCCGGTGTCGACACCATATTTTGGCCGATCCCCAAAATCAATAAAATTTTGAAACCGATCCCCGGTACTAAGTCTCCTTCGGACAGCTAATCACATTTCCGATCCCTCTTTGATAGGCTGTCACAATTCCGATCTCTCCCCGCAAAGAATTAAATCAAATTGTTAAGTTCTCGTGATCACCAAAGCTTTACCAGTCTGTCGCTCACCGATCTCTCAAACCCATTGTCGAAACTCAGGACCCGTCAAGTACATTCCTGATAAATGAACTGGCACTAGATCTTTTCCTAACAGTTTTATTGCCGATCTCCCTTTCGAAAGTTTAAGAGTTAAGGTTTTGGTTCGGTTTAATAAGGATTCCGATCTTAAGTGTTCAAGTTAAATTTTCAATTTTAATCAAGTCCCGTTCAGCATTTCTTCCCCACCGATCTCATGCTTATTGTGCTTTCCGATCTCTTATACTTAGATTAATAATTGCATTTAGTTCTTGTTTCGCTATGCTCATACAATCAAATACTTAGGCAGTTCAGAGATTTTCCAATCACATCCATTCATTGAACAAAAGAGAGCCCATTTCATTTCATTTTTTTGTACAAGCTATTCACCGGAGGGTCACCCCACTGATTTACATTTTGCTCACTCTCTCTCTCACCTCGGCTTCCCCTCACCTGTCCTCATCGCCGCTCAGAGCCGTCGGCCATCCAAGAGAAGTCCTCCCCGGGTAACGCTCGAGTTCGCCAAGAGGTCTTTGTGAGCATTCACATAGGCCCCGCTATTCCGTCACCATCTCTTCATCTTTCTCCTTAAGCTCCCGTCTTTCTCTTTAAGCTCGTCGATGAGTTGGGCGACTGAGCACTTCGTTGGCTCAGTAGTGCCCGGACTTCTCCGAGAACCCGATTCCTTTCGCGAGAACAAGATTCGGTTCGGCCACCTGTCCTCATAAAACTTCGCCCACCCTCAACTTGAGATATATAATCTTGAGCGGATGAGAGTTGGGATCGGAGGGAAGCCACTTCTGATTTTTCTTCCCGATCTCCTTACCTGTGCGCCGAACCTTTTCCCAAACCATGGTCCGATTCACTGTGCACTCCACGTTCGTGCTCATGGATTGAGTCAAGATATCATCAAGGCTGTTCGAGGATAGCTGTCCCGATCCTCCCAAGAAAGATGGAAGACCCCAAGACTTGGGCAAAACCGGGTTCTCCGAACACCGGTTATTCTTGAGGACTCGATTAGCTTTGGCGCCACGAGAAGAGGTCCTCCTAAGATTGAGAAGGACCCTTTCTCGTGCTTGGAACAACTGGAAGAGCCGGAGGTTGCTCTTCCAATCTAGGAGGAGATTGACGGCTTCGGTCGGCAGATCCGAAGGTTGAGGCGTCCCCTTGTACTTCACGCATTCATGACCAGATGTTCGAAGCATTTCCGAACGCTTCATCTCTTTTATTCTCCGGGAGATCTCTTTGTCCTTCTTCCGTTTCCTAGAACCCTCACCACCCGCCATACCTGCACAAAGAAAAGGTCAGTGAGATCGCTAAGGTCCTGAGAGCTGAGATATAGAAAATACCAATGCCGAGGTCAGAGAGCGGAAGTTCGCGGTCTTGGCCGGTGAGCAGTTGAATAGTCCAATGGTGCAACTCGGCAGTCACCGCATCCAAACAAGAATACTTTTGAGTGGCGGCCAGACTCTTCAGATCCATCACTACTAAGCTTTCTTCCTGGTTCAGGGTAATATGCTTCGGAAGCAAAGGCCCCTGGTACCACCAGCTACGGGGGAAGTCCTCAAAGCAGCTCGGATCTTTGCTCCTCAGAATGAAGAAACGGTTCTTCCAATTCTTAAGGGATGAGGGCAGATCGGAAAAGAGCCCGCAATGAGGCTTCGCCTGAAAGAACCAGTGTTCGTCATCCTTTCGGCGAGTTAGTCTGTGCAGTTCGGCGAACACCTTAGCCGTAGGTCTGATTCCCTTAGCTCGGCATAGACCTCGGAAGGCTACCAAGATCCGCCACGAGTTAGGGTGAATTTGAGCAATGCATGCTCGGTGAAGTTTTAGGACCTCCTTATAGAAGTCATCTAGAGGGAACCGAAGACCGGCCTTTAACTGGTCCTCGTACACCATAACCATGTCATTCTCTTCAAAGGAGTGATCGACACGAAGATCGCCGTGGCACTTGATTAGCTCGTACGAATCAGGCCGAATGTTGTATTCTTGGCTAAACGATTGCAGATCGGATACTCGAAGAACCGACGGTAGCTCATCTATAGGGAGAGTCTCCCTCCCTGAAACAGGTGCACGCCTTGATGGTATGATCCGCCCCCGAGCTGGAGCGGAGACCCTAGGGGGTTCGGTTTGCGTGCTTGGCCCGACTACCTCTTCTTCATCGGACGACCATGAAAACTGAATGGAAGGAGGGCTCGCCGCTCTCTGACCTTCGGCACCGCTCATTTTCAAAAGGAATAAAGAACTTAAACTAAAAAAGAAGATCAAAGCCCTTACCGGAGTCTGATCGGCGTCGGAAGAACTTGAGAAAACGAGAGAACTTCGAAGTTGTGAGCAGGGAATTAAAAATGGAATGAGAGAACAACTGGCTAACCCTCCCACCCCTATTTATACTAGTCCGAGCATTTAATGCTCGCGAGGTTCTAGGCAACGCATCGATTGGTGGGACTCGACAGCTGTTCTGACACTTCTCTCAAATATCCGAATGTTCCGAGATCGGTTAATTGGAGATCGGCATAATAAGTTAAATATTTTGAATAAAGGATCAGTTAAGTGTCATTCAGGTAAAGAACCAGATCGGATAATCACATTAGAGATCGGAAAATAATCAATGCAAAAATAATAAGATGATAACCGACAAAATAAAGTCTTTATTTTCAAAAGATCGGATTACATCATTTGGGCGATCTCTAGGAATCGGATTACATTAAAATTGGATCACATCATTTCTGTGATCTCTAGAGATCGGATTACATTGAAAACAAAATACATCATTTGGGCGATCTCTAGGGATCGGAATGTCACATTGTGACTGATCCAAAGGGGTGTCACCGACCAGAACCGAGGCGCTGTCGGAACACCCAATGTGGAGGAAAGCCGCTGTCGGAACACCCAATGTGATGAGAAGCCGAATGAACTCAGTTGAGCGACTCGAGATCGGTACAACCGAGGTCCGCAATATAGATCGGTCAAATCCAGTTCTCTCACCATCGTCAGTTAAGGTCATTCGATCACCGGGATCGTAAATTTTCAGTCGGTGAGTAAAGAAGTCCATCGGAAAAAGATCAAAGCCACAGTTGTAGTCGGAACTTCCGCCGGAGCAGCTAGAACAGGAAAAGTAAGAAGGAAGAGAGGAAAATCAGATGAAGGAAATGTCTCTGTCGACAGGGGTATATATAGGTGAAAATGAGCATTTATTGCTGAGCAGAAAACGAAGCGAACGCTTCTGGAATCGAGGGGCAATTAATGCTTTGACCAGACTGGACCTAAGGAAGGGAAAGATCGGAATAATAGATCGGAAGATGGGAGACCAGCATGAAAGATCGGAAAGAACGTGTGAAAGAGATCAGAAAGAAGAGGGATCGGAAGACAAAAGGAATAAGACAAATCCCAAATAACCATTGTCAGAATCAGAGCCGAGGTAGTTAAAGCGTTGCAGGCGAGATCTCCACCGCACGCCTAAGAATCGCCCGCAATGCTGATAGGTGCCAGGGTATGTCGTGACAGTTTTGTACATCCCAATCCCCACCGATGAACTCACTTATAACGACAAACCGGAACCCTTGGATCAAGAGAGAAGACCAATACGGCGTCTTTTCGCTCTTAGCCCTTAGATCGTTCCGGACAAGAAGATCTGGGACCGTCAGATTGAAAGAAGAAAAGGACAAACGTTCTGAAGAGGGATCTCAGCCATTCATTTTGATTCTCTTTAATTCCTGGGCATCCGATCATGTCCTTCAAAATCTTGACCCTCCATCTCCCTCAAAATAAATCCTGACCCTTCATGGGGAGCACCCGATTCCTATAAATACCAGTATGAAAAAACTGTTCAGAGGACGGACGGACAAAAGGGAGAGGCTGTTATTATAGCGGAAGAACTCTGAAAACTTCATTCAGTTTGTTATTCCGCTACTTTGAAGTGTTGATTGGAAAAACTTTTGAAACTAGTTCTCTAAAGTGTTTCTTGGAAAGGATTCTCAACATCGAACTCTACATTTCAGTTTGTTCATTATCTGTCACACCTCACTTTCACTTTATCATCTCTGTTTTCATTCCCACTGTCTAAGCTAAACTTCATTCCACTCGGCTTTTATCTTAACTGATTATATTTTAGCTAAGCTCCTTCACTTCCCGACGAACATCGCTCTCTCAGCTAATCAGTCCACTGTCTTATCTCTAGTTGCCACCCCGTAGCTATTTCAAAGAGATTTGGCTCCTCACGGTAAGAGTTCATATTCTCGCTTTACTAAGTGTTTACATTAATTTTTCGCACTTTCTTTGTTCTTCTTACGTATGTGATTTTCTCCAAGTTCATTTTGTGCAAAAGGACCCAAAAGAATGTTACTCTCAAGTTATCTCTTTAGTGATTAGTCCGTTATTTTATTAATCTTCGTCGTTTCTGAATGCAAGTTTTTCTAGCTCCTAGTAGCGTGTAAATGGTCCGGTAAGACGTAGGTAATTGCAACTTAAGGATCCCTTTTAAAAGAAAGAACCTGAATAACGCGTCAGGAAGATAGCCAAATTATTGGGCTGACGTAAACAGCAATTCGACAAAGAGGTCATAAAGTGAAATAAAACCAAAATAAACAAAACAGAATAGATCGGTCATCAATAGATATTGGTAAAATGAATACGTGGAAGGTCGGTAAATCAAGTCTAGTTTTCCCCATCTAGCCAAAAGGTATCGAGAAGCCTTATCACCAGCATCTTCGAATGCCAGAATCCTTAGCTTTAGGCTCTTATGTCATGTAGCTGAAATTAAAATCCGGGAGATCGGAAAAGTCCCTTTCGGGCTCCTGTTAATTTAAAAGAGATCGGAGGAGAGTTCTTATCTGGTCTCAACTCAAAATTTTAATAACTATTAAATAGAGATCGGAGGAGGGTTCTTATCCGATCTCCATTCAGAGTTTTAATAAATAACCATTTAAAAGAGATCGGAGGAGAGTTCTTATCTGGTCTCAACTCAAAATTTTAATAACTATTAAATAGAGATCGGAGGAGGGTTCTTATCCGGTCTCCATTCAGAGTTTTAATAAATAACCATTTAAAAGAGATCGGAGGAGAGTTCTTATCTGGTCTCAACTCAAAATTTTAATAACTATTAAATAGAGATCGGAGGAGGGTTCTTATCCGGTCTCCACTCAAAGTTTTAATAAATAACCATTTAAAAGAGATCGGAGGAGAGTTCTTATCTGGTCTCAACTCAAAATTTTAATAACTATTAAATAGAGATCGGAGGAGGGTTCTTATCCGGTCTCCACTCAAAGTTTTAATAAATAACCATTAAATAGAGATCGGAGGAGAGTTCTTATCCGGTCCCAACTCAAAAATTTTAATAAACGTCTAGAGGAGATCGGAGGAGGGTTCTTATCCGATCTCCCTCCCAAAATTTTAATTTAAAAGAGATCGGAAGAGAGTTCTTATCCGATTCTCACACCAAATCTTAACCCATACGCAAAATAATCTCAGAACTAAAAAATTCGTAACGTTAATTCACTAAGGTGGTCTCATTTACTTGTGTATCTGGGTGATCCAAATTCAGTGAGAAATCAAATGTTCCTTTAGCCAAAAGGATTAACATTCCCATTCAAGCCCTCCTAACTAATTTATAAAGAACGCAAAATTAAATCTACTTACCCTTATTAAGGGACGAGGTGGGGTGCCTAACACCTTCCCCACCCGTTTACGGACCCCGAACCTAGAATCTCTGTTTTGAAGTGGATTCATTTTTAATTTATCTTCCCAAATGGTTTTCTTTAGTTTCCCTCAAAACTAAGGTGGCGACTCCTCACTTTTCCCACTTCGGTGAGTGATCGTCCAGGCGACCGCGAAATCCCTTTGCGACACCCAGTGTTACCGAAAAATCAGGAATGCAACCTGAACAGGGGCATTGTGGTCATTTGACACCCTGAGTTGTCTTTTGACCTAAATGTCCATTAAAAATAAATAATATTACACTTGGAAAATGTCATAAAAAATTAAATTGGTGGTACATAGTTTAAATAGCAAAATTTGGGAGTTAAATGTGGGAAAATGAAACCTTAAGGTTAAATTAACATTATCTTTCCACTTAGTGGTCCACTAACACCTAAAGTGGACCATTAATCTAATTTTTGGACAGCAGAAAATCACTTTCTTCTACCTCTCAAATTCCAGCCGAGACCAAGGAGGAAGAAACCCTCCATGGCCATTTGTTACAAGCTTCATCCCTTCATCTCCAAGCCAATTTTCTTACCTTTTCCTTCACAAAAACTGTTCTACACCACTTGGGCAATAGATAGGCAGCAAGAAGATCAAGTTTAGTCAAGGTTTTGAAGAGTTTCCAAAGTGGTAAGTTTGTGTTTTTGGTTATGCTTCATTAAAGTTTGTGAGGAAGTTATGGGTACTTGAATTGTGGAAAGAATTTTGGAGTTTGATGTTCTAAGGGTTATGTTGAATTTTGGCAGCCATGGAAACTCCTTAAGGGCAGTTTATTATTGCTTGTAAATGGTAGATTAAAGGGTTTATTATGTGTTTATATGTGTAGGAATAAATTGGGTGATGTATACTAAGTATATTGTGAATGTGTATTTGAATTTGGAAGCTTGGAAATTAATGGAGTGTGATGTATGAATCGCCAGCTTCCATTGTGAACCAAAAAAATGTTATTTCATGGGTTGGTTTATGAAATTACATGGTTGAATTATGGTGCTTGCTATGGCAGATTGTATATGTGTACAAGGGTTTTAGTTTAGGCATGTAAATGAGCTTGTTATGTAGTTAAATTGTGTGTAACTTGGACTTGGTAAATTTTGCACTTTATGGTGTATGTTGAATGTGATTGTAAGTTGCCAAAATGATCAACAATATGTAGTAAAATATGTTTAGGTTATGGTACAAACCAGAAATGGGCATGAATGTGAAATTGGTAAGTGTTAAAAGTGTCCTTTGATTGAGTAATGGATAAAATGCAATAGGGTAGTGTGCATTTTGGCCTAGAACCTTAAGTGTGTGGCTCCAATTGGTATGAGACCAATTGGAGGTGAAACTAGGCACAAAATGTGCCAACTTTCATGAAGGAAGCTTGCCAAAATTCTACTTGCAAGGTAGCTTGAAAAATGACCAAATCCGGATTAAGTGCAAATAAGGCCTGAAAATTAACCATTTGGGTAGCAATTAGTGTTTAGGCCATAACTCACTCAAAAGAGGTCCAATTGACCTGAAATTTTGACCATGAATAGCTAAGAACCATATCTACAAGTCTTATGAAGACACCAAAGCCCAGAAATGACCATAAGCAAGTCAAACAGCTTGCACAAGTTCGGGTCCAAAAACTGGCCCAACCAAAATTGACCTAAAGTGACCTGAAGTGACCAATTTTGATGCATTTTGACCAGCAATAGTAAAATGACCATAACTTGCTCTACATAATTCAGAATGACCTGAAATTTTTCTCCGCGTGCAATAAGACATAGATCTACAAGTTTGTAGTTTTGACCGAAACCCGAAAACCGAGGGAACTAGGTTGTCCGGCTAGGTCAAACTAGTATCTCGGAATCCAACAAATTGCAAGAAAATGCAAGATACATGGAAATGAATTTGGTAACATGTACCAACCCTAAAAGACTATCGAATGTGACATATTAGTAACATTAAAACCTAATTTACCTAGAATGCATTAAGGGTCGACATATTAGGTTGACTAAGCAAATAATAGAATTCTGTGAATTAATTATCAAGCATTATCGTTAGAGACAGTTTAAATAAGTACTGAAACACTTCAAATTGTGTTTCTCAGTTAGCAAAGACTCAGGGAAAGGGAAGGAAACACTGAGTCAAGGCCAGGAGACAGTTATCAGAGGTTTGTGCATAATAAGTATTTCTTTTGAATTTTTCAATTGAAATAAATTACGATTATTTATATGTTATTGTTTTAAATTGTGTTTGTGCACAATAGTTATTTCTTTTGAATTTTTCAATTGAAATAAATTACGATTATTTATATGTTATTGTTTTAAATTGTGTTTGTGCACAATAAGTATTTCTTTTGAATTTTTCAATTGAAATAAATTACGATTATTTATATGTTATTGTTTTAAATTGTGTTTGTGCACAATAATTTTGATATTTACTGCTTTTACTAGCAAATTTATTTGGAGAAATAAGTTATGAATAATTTTTTATTGCTTTGGTTTTAGGAATATTATTTGGAACTTATTGTGTTGCCAACTTTGCAAATGGAAATTTTGAGATAAAATGTGATTTATGGTTTGTATGAAATATTGTGATTTGAAATTGTTTTGATTCACACTTGGCATGACACTGTTAATATATTCCTCCCTCTTTGACTTATCAGTCTGGGGTGAGTGTGATTATATTCCTCCCTCTTTGACTTTCTAGTCTGAGGTGAGTGTGGATGAGTACTCATTATTCATCTAGCTTCCTCCCTCATTGATTTCGATTATTGGGGTGAGTGTGTCTTGTCGTGGTGTACAACACGGCATGTGCGAAAAAAATTGTGTCATGGACTTAATTGTGATATTGATTGGCAACACTGTATTCTTCAGTTATTTGATCAAATGGTGTTATTGATTGGCAAAACTGTATTATTCAGTTATTTGATCAAATGGTGTTATTGATTGGTAAAACTGTATTATTCAGTTATTTGATCAAATTGTGTTATTGATTGGCAAAACTGTGTTACTCAGTTATTTGATCAAATTTATGTTATATGAACTTTGTAAATTGTGAAATGGAATTGCGAACTATTTGATTTGTAAATTGTCAATAAAAGATTTATGTATCGCATTTCAAATTGTTATTGTGCACCACTGAGTAAAATTTTACTCAGCGATAGCTTTTCATTGCTGTCGCAGGTAGACAGATTGACAAGGCAGCAGACTAGGCTGCTAGTACTACACTGAGAGATCACTGGGTATATTGAGTATACCACATTTTGCATTTTGTACTGTAATGTATGTTCACTGTATGTATATATTGTTCTTGGTTTTGAGCAGTTGTAAATTAAAATTGTACATTGAAGTTGTAAAGTAAATGATGAGTTATTTTAGCTTGTAAAATTCATATTGTATTTCTTTAATCTCAGTCTTTGAAAAATTATTGTGGATTTGAGTTGAAAAACGTATTGTGTTGAATTATGTTGGAGTTTGAGATTGAGAAAAATATTGAACTGCTTTTACAGGTTTTTGAAGAACTGTTTTGTCCAAAATACAGATGGCCTTACAGAAATTATTAATAATTCAAATATGTTAGCTCTTTCACTTAAGTTAAAAAAAAAAAATTTTAACACCTGTAAATAGTGCTCACCACTGTAAAAAGAAGTAAGAAAAGTTTTAAAATCCCTTGTAGTGTATTTAATGGGTTATCAGTAGACGAAGTTGGTAATTCATTAGGTATACTACGGGATCATGTTATGCCTTACAGAGGGGTAGGGTGTGACATGTTTTAGTGGTATCAGAGCAAAGTTTTTAAATTCTGTTTTCACCTGTAATTTTAATATTCTTTCTTCATAGTACAACTGCTCAATATCATTGTTTGATACATGCAGTGCATTACATTATAAATATGCACTAACGGGAGGAAATCTCCTTGTGTTATTCGTTCAGGAGGTCTAAGATCCTCGAATTGACTATGGAAGAGGGTGATCATTTAGTCGATCAATCTATAGAGGCTGAGGTGCAAGGGGATGCTGACCCTACATAATGTCGATGGTTCAAGAAGACCCTCGCAAGATCGGAGTTTCCTGCTCATTTCGCTCAACAGATGGCTGCAATGTTCCAACAAATGGCTGGTAATGTGCCTACTCAAGTCCCAATACAAACACCAGTGGTACAACCACAGTCTTCTGCTAGACAGTATGATAAATTGATGAAATATGGGGCTACAGAGTTCTAGGGGACAGTAGATCCTCTAGAGGCAGAACAGTGGTTAGAGAGGATGGATAGGGTATTCAAGAAACTGCATTGCACGGAGGAGCTCAGATTTGAATACTCAGTATCTTTGCTACAAGGGGATGCTTATGACTGGTGGAAAACCATTCCCCACAGTCTGGTAGAACCTGCAGTGCTAACATGGAATGACTTTCTCAGGGAATTTAGACAAAAATATGTCCCCGATGCTTATGTAGACCAAAAGCTGCAAGAGTTCCTAAGTCTGAAACAGGGGAGTAGATCGGTGGCTGAATATGAAAGGGAATTTTTCCGCCTAAGCCATTATACAGTAAGTCTACTTTCTACCAGTAGGGAGAGATGTAAGAGGTTTGAAACCGACTTAAAGCCTAGTATCAGATTACAAGTGGTCGGATTCAAACATAACAACTTCTCTGAACTTATTTCTCAAGCACTAGAATTAGAAATAATTGAATCTGAAGCAGCTCCTGAGAAAAAGAAATCAGAGAAGACAGAAAAAGAGGGAAAGTCAATAGAATAGAGTTATAGTGGTCCTACTGGAAAGAGGAAAAACTTTGGGGGATACAACAGAGGTAGTAAGAAGTCCAGTAGAGATAGATCTTCTAGATAGAAACCATCTCGATCCGATCAGCAAACTCAACAGAAACCCAAAAATGCGCTGTCAGATCGACTTTGTGAAACTTGTGGTAAACCACATAGTGGGGTATGTTATAGAGCCATACGAGCATGTTTTAATTGTGGAGAGACTGGTCATTTTGCTAGGGATTGTGTAAATCCATGTTGTTCTGGATCATTTACTACACCAAAGGGATCAACCCAAGTTTCTAGCCCAAAGAGTTCACCATCAGTTAGTAGAGGCAGAGGTAGAGGTAGGGGTAGTACAACTAGAATTCAGAGTACTGTGAATCAGCCAGAACAGGGTGATGCTCCAGCTGGAGTATACGCTATACGGCAGAGAGAAGAGGCTTAGACTTTTGACATTGTTGCTGGTATTTTCACAATTAGTAACTAAGATATATATATGTATTGTTTGACCTGGAGTTTGAATATTTTTATGTTAGTGTTAGAATTATATGATCTGTTGTTATTCCCTTATAGGGGAATAAATTTTGATGCATTAGTGATTAGTCCTTTAAGATAAGGATTTTGATAATAAGTGAAATAGGTTTTGAAAGAGTTTATCGACGAAAAGTATTTTCTAACACACCATAAATTATAAAGCTAAACGGCAAGCCTACTTAATGTAAGGCAAGAGGACGTAAAAGTAAGTTACAGTAATAGAATTGCTCTAGATGAGGGCAAGGATGTTACTGTTAGTAATTGTTAATGGATATTATAATCATAATAAGTTCGGGATATTAGTGAGTTCGAAAAGGATAAAAGATAGGAAAGTTTGATCTATTGGGATGTATCGTAGTAACTATGCAATGTTCTTGATGTTTATACTGTAAGCTGCAGATTACAGTACTGACTTGAGATTATTGTATAGAGCTACGTACTACTCGATAATACACCAAGATGAGAATAGTTGCCAACGGCATCTGTTTTGTTATAGTTATGCCAGGACAGAATTTAATTGTTGGAAATAAGTTTGAAAATCCTACTTAGGGAATTAAAACTCAAAAGTTAGAATATCGAAAGGTTATAGTTTAATACAAAAGGAAGTAAGTTATAGAATATTAATAGATAAAAAGAATTAGGGAAGTAAAAATTTGAACAGTTGGTTCAGATATAACAAAGAAATGTTACGAATGTGAGGAAGACTATTGACTAGAATGGTCAGAGGACCAATGACTAGATAAATCATTCTAACATGACCTCAAAGGGTCATCCAAGAAGGAATATGAACTGAAATATTAGACAGCACAATAGTAAGAGAAGATTGGTGTTATACAAACAAATTAAATATTGTATTAGATTATTAAAAGTCTTATACAAATTTGAGAGAAAGAAGATTATACGATCATACAGAAAGGAGAAAATAAACGTATGGCTATTGTAAGATGGCTATTACGTAAAATTTCACGGACAAAATTTATTTAAGGGGGGGAGAATTGTAACACCCCTATGTTCGGTAGTGCGTTCTACTGTTCCGGTGACTAGTGTTGCCCGGACAGCTAGGATGCCTAGAACTACACTTCGATATGAGTGAGGAGACATAAAATAATGAAATACAAGAAAAGAAAATACAAGAAAAACAAAGGAAAAATAATAGCAAAGAAATGTAACCAAGTTAAGCGAGCCGAGAACCCTAGCGATGGGTGACCACACCGGGAAGTCACGGCGTGGACCGTTGACAAGCCCTGGACCGTGGGGAACCCTAGAAAATATTTTTAGGACTTAGATAAATGTCTATTGAAGTACAAATACTATTAAAAATATCAAAGAAAAATTAATTAATTAGTACAAAGAAAAGTGAGAAATCAAAAAACGGACAAAACACGGTGTTACCGAAAAATCGGGAATACAACCCGAACAGGGGCATTGTGGTTGTTTGACACCCTGAGTTGTCTTTTGACCTAAATTTCCATTAAAAATAAATAATATTACACTTGGAAAATCTCATGAAAAATTAAATTGGTGGTACATAGTTTAAATAGCAAGATTTGGGAGTTAAATGTGGGAAAATGAAACCTTAAGATTAAATTAACATTATCTTTCCACTTAGTGGTCCACTAACACCTAAAGTGGACCATTAATCTGATTTTTGGACAGCAGAAAATCACTTTCTTCTACCTCTCAAATTCCAACCGAGACCAAGGAGGAAGAAACCCTCCATGGCCATTTGTTACAAGCTTCATCCCTTCATCTCCAAGCCAATTTTCTTACCTTTTCCTTCACAAAAACTGTTCTACACCACTTGGGCAGTAGATAGGCAGCAAGAAGATCAAGTTTAGTCAAGGTTTTGAAGAGTTTCCAAAGTGGTAAGTTTGTGTTTTTGGTTATTGCTTCATTAAAGTTTGTGAGGAGGTTATGGGTACTTGAATTGTGGAAAGAATTTTGGAGTTTGATGTTCTAAGGGTTATGTTGAATTTTGGCAGCCATGGAAACTCCTTAAGGGCAGTTTATTATTGCTTGTAAATGGTAGATTAAAGGGTTTATTATGTGTTTATATGTGTAGGAATAAATTGGGTGATGTATACTAAGTATATTGTGAATGTGTATTTGAATTTGGAAGCTTGGAAATTAATGGAGTGTGATGTATGAATCGCCAGCTTTCATTGTGAACCAAAAAAATGTTATTTCATGGGTTGGTTTATGAAATTACATGGTTGAATTATGGTGCTTGCTATGGCAGATTGTATATGTGTACAAGGGTTTTAGTTTAGGCATGTAAATGAGCTTGTTATGTAGTTAAATTGTGTGTAACTTGGACTTGGTAAATTTTGCACTTTATGGTGTATGTTGAATGTGATTGTAAGTTGCCAAAATGATCAACAATATGTAGTAAAATATGTTTAGGTTATGGTACAAACCAGAAATGGGCATGAATGTGAAATTGGTAAGTGTTAAAAGTGTCCTTTGATTGAGTAATGGATAAAATGCAATAGGGTAGTGTGCATTTTGGCCTAGAACCTTAAGTGTGTGGCTCCAATTGGTATGAGACCAATTGGAGGTGAAACTAGGCACAAAATGTGCCAACTTTCATGAAGGAAGCTTGCCAAAATTCTACTTGCAAGGTAGCTTGAAAAATGACCAAATCCGGATTAAGTGCAAATAAGGCCTGAAAATTAACCATTTGGGTAGCAATTAGTGTTTAGGCCATAACTCACCCAAAAGAGGTCCAATTGACCTGAAATTTTGACCATGAATAGCTAAGAACCATATCTACAAGTCTTATGAAGACACCAAAGCCCAGAAATGAACATAAGCAAGTCAAACAGCTTGCACAAGTTCGGATCCAAAAACTGGCCGAACCAAAATTGACCTAAAGTGACCTGAAGTGACCAATTTTGATGCATTTTGACCAGCAATAGTAAAATGACCATAACTTGCTCTACATAATTCAGAATGACCTGAAATTTTTCTCCGCGTGCAATAAGACATAGATCTACAAGTTTGTAGTTTTGACCGAAACCCGAAAACCGAGGGAACTAGGTTGTCCGGCTAGGTCAAACTAGTATCTCGGAATCCAACAAATTGCAAGAAAATGCAAGATACATGGAAATGAATTTGGTAACATGTACCAACCCTAAAAGACTATCGAATGTGACATATTAGTAACATTAAAACCTAATTTACCTAGAATGCATTGAGGGTCGACATATTAGGTTGACTAAGCAAATAATAGAATTCTGTGAATTAATTATCAAGCATTATCGTTAGAGACAGTTTAAATAAGTACTGAAACACTTCAAATTGTGTTTCTCAGTTAGCAAAGACTCAGGGAAAGGGAAGGAAACACTGAGTCAAGGCCAGGAGACAGTTATCAGAGGTTTGTACACAATAAGTATTTCTTTTGAATTTTTCAATTGAAATAAATTACGATTATTTATATGTTATTGTTTTAAATTGTGTTTGTGCACAATAGTTATTTCTTTTGAATTTTTCAATTGAAATAAATTACGATTATTTATATGTTATTTTTTTAAATTGTGTTTGTGCACAATAAGTATTTCTTTTGAATTTTTCAATTGAAATAAATTACGATTATTTATATGTTATTGTTTTAAATTGTGTTTGTGCACAATAATTTTGATATTTACTGCTTTTACTAGCAAATTTATTTGGAGAAATGAGTTATGAATAATTTTTTATTTCTTTGGTTTTGGGAATATTATTTGGAACTTATTGTATCGCCAACTTTGCAAATGGAAATTTTGAGATAAAATGTAATTTATGGTTTGTATGAAATATTGTGATTTGAAATTGTTTTGATTCACACTTGCCATGACACTGTTAATATATTCCTCCCTCTTTGACTTATCAGTCTGGGGTGAGTGTGATTATGTTCCTCCCTCTTTGGCTTTCCAGTCTGAGGTGAGTGTGGATGAGTACTCATTATTCAGCTAGCTTCCTCCCTCATTGATTTCGATTATTGGGGTGAGTGTGTTTTGTCGTGGTGTACAACACGGCATGTGCGAAAAAAATTGTGTCATGGACTAAATTGTGATATTGATTGGCAACACTGTATTCTTCTGTTATTTGATCAAATGGTGTTATTGATTGGCAAAACTGTATTATTCAGTTATTTGATCAAATGGTGTTATTGATTGGCAAAACTGTATTATTCAGTTATTTGATCAAATTGTGTTATTGATTGGCAAAACTGTGTTACTCAGTTATTTGATCAAATTTATGTTATATGAACTTTGTAAATTGTGAAATGGAATTGTGAACTATTTGATTTGTAAATTGTCAATAAAAGATTTATGTATCGCATTTCAAATTGTTATTGTGCACAACTGAGTAAATTTTACTCCGCGATAGCTTTTCATTACTGTCGTAGGTAGACAGACTGACAAGGCAGCAGACTAGGCTGCTAGTACTACACTGAGAGATCACTGGGTATATTGAGTATACCACATTTTGCATTTTGTACTGTAATGTATGTTCACTGTATGTATATATTGTTCTTGGTTTTGAGCAGTTGTAAATTAAAATTGTACATTGAAGTTGTAAAGTAAATGATGAGTTATTTTGGCTTGTAAAATTCGTACTGTATTTCTTTAATCTCAGTCTTTGAAAAATTATTGTGGATTTGAGTTGAAAAACGTATTGTGTTGAATTATGTTGGAGCTTGAGATTGAGAAAAATATTGTGCAAAATACAGATGGCACTCTGCCAAAATTTTTACAGAAATTATTAATAATTCAAATGTGTTAGCTCTTTCACTTAAGTTCAAAAAAAAAAATTTTAACACCTGTAAATAGTGCTCACCACTGTAAAAAGAAGTAAGAAAAGTTTTAAAATCCCTTGTAGTGTATTTAATGGGTTATCAGTAGACGAAGTTGGTAATTCATTAGGTATACTACGGGATCATGTTATGCCTTACAGAGAGGTAGGGTGTGACATTGCTAGTGAGACATGGTATCCACCTTTCTAAAGAGATTTCTCCAAAGACACCTGAAGAAAGAGATAAAATGGCCAGGATTCTACATGCTTCGGCTATTGGAAGTTTAATGTATGCAATGTTATGTACTAGGCCGGATATTGCATATGTTGTTAGTTTGACTAGCAGGTATCAATCCAATCCAGGTTTGGAACACTGGATTATACTGATTCTGTCAAGAATATCGATGATAGAAAGTCTACCTCTGGGTATGTGTTCATTTGTAATGGAGGTGCAGTCAGTTGGAAGAGTTCCAAACAGAGCACGACTGTAGATTCCACTACCAAGGCTGAGTATATTGCTGCATCATAAGCTGCAAAGGAAGCTGTTTGGATAAAGAAGTTCGTGATAGAACTTACAGTAGTTCCTTCCATTGAGTCAGTAGTTCCACTACACTGTGACAGCAATGGAGCATTCATACAGGCTAAGGAACCTCGGTCTTACCAAAAATCCAAACACATAGAAAGGCGTTACCACATTATCAGAGAAATAGTTGGACGAGGCAATGTAGCCATGCAGAAAATAGCATCAGCTGAAAATCCAGCTGATTCATTCACTAAGCCTATGTCACAGACTCAGCTAGACCGACATCTTGAAAAGATGGGTCAAAGACATTGTAATGAATAGCTCTAATCCTAGTGGGAGATTGTTAGTAGTATGCCCTAGAGTATATCATTCAGTATGTATCTTGTACATATTTTTATCAATAAAAGGCATTTTCACATTTCCGTTTACATAATATATTTATGTGTAATAGAAAAGGTCCATTGATATTTTATTAGAAATTCTATTATTAAGTTGTTAAGAATATGAGTGACAGTATCTCTAGCACAAAGTAACATAAATAGGTTCACAATCGAGGATACTTCACAATAAGGATATGACTTATCTAGAAAGTTTGTATTCATGTTTGTTCCCAAGTTATTTATATGAGATATAAATAAGATGGAATGGTGAGTCTCATGCCATATGACAAACATGATAAGCACTTATACATGATGAGTAGGTTGAACCAGTGACACTTATGACAAGCACATGGAGTTTACTCTTGTCAATGTATTGTCATAAATCATATCAGTGCATATAATTTTTAGACCTAAGATAGCATAGTTATCTTGTATATAGGTGGTTTGAGTTTGATACTGCTTTCATACTTGTACTGTGTATGGGTATATGGGCATGTGTTGGCTCCTACTAGTTATATATGGAGGTAGGTGTTGATCAAGATGGAATCTGTTCCTCTAAGTAAATAGAGATAAAATCCTATGTTCATTTAATTTTTCTTGATGTTTCAAGTTCCTGGCTAGGACAGATAGATTTAATCAGAAAAAAGTTTCTGATGAGAAATTTTTTTTTAATCAAGAACTGGAATTAAAAGAGAACATAATATTCATAGCAAATGGGGTTTGACATAAACCATGACTCCAGCTTGAATTGGGATTTTGTAACAGAGAGATTCTAGTGCATAGTAACATATGATTATTGGTTCATTTAAGGTAAATCATATTACTAATTGGGTGGCCATGGCATGCTATACTAGGTGTTAACCATAGTCTATGAGATGCATAAAATGGTTTAGAGAAATCATTTATGGTAAGAAAGAGTTCTGATGATATTAAGAGTTGATATCATGTCTCATTACCAATTAGTGATGAGCCTAGTAAGTCACACACATACACAAGTAATCACCAAATTAAATATGATTTAATTAATTATTTAAAGAGTTCAATTGATTAATTTAATAGTTTTGCTTTGCAATTAGATTGCAAAGTCCCTAACATAACTTAAAACCAAATCTATATTATTGGATGTATAGTATAATTTGAATTTATATTTAAAGTGTTTAATATGAATTTAATTAATGAGAAATTAATTAATAGGGATTAATTAATTAATTTATATTTGATATAAATTGATTAGGAGATGATAAATAATTATTTTGGATTGAGAACTCAAAAATTAAGACACAGGGGCATTTTGGTCATTTCACAGGGTAACATGTGGCACCATGTGATGGTGACACATGGCACTACACATAAGCTTGCCAAATGTCTTTTAATCATGTAAGATGATTAAAATTAAGATTAAATATAGGGTTGACACTTGGCACAATGTGATTGGGTCAATTAAACCTAGAACCAATCAGATGGTGACATGTGGCAAGGGTTTAAGTAGTCACCTAGCTATATAAGTGTTGTTATGAAAAGAAAACAATACAACCAACAGCTGATATCTTTGGTGCCGCCACCCAAGAAGCTCTCCCTTCTCTTCATCTTCTTCTCTCATGTATTCCAAGAGATTAGCAAACAATCTCTTGAATTAAAAATACTAGAAATTATTTCTAGTGTCCTGTTTAAATCCTTAATCTTTTAAGAGGCAAAATTTGATTTTCTAATTAATAGAAAAAGCTTTAGAAGTTGGTTAAGGGCTGCCATAGGTGAACTTGGTGTGGACAAGCTAGAGGGACAACATTTGGTGTCCTGAAGACACATCCCAAAGGCACAAATACGCTGCAGTGCATCAAGATGTTAGTGTATTTGTTCTTGATCTAATCTAGGGTTCTAAAATTAAACTGATTAATTTTAAAATCTTAAATGGCAAATACAGATCCAAAAACATATTAAAAGTGTTTAAATATATTGTTTATCTTTGAAATCAAATAGATAAAAATAAATCTTGCATGATGCATGTGACCCTAGGTGAAAATTTTTTAATTCAATGATATAAACTTGTGTTTTTCATGCTTCTGCTCTGTGAAGTGGGAGAACCAATTTGATTAAAAGACCATAATTATTTTGGTTAATTACATGATACATTTACTAATTAATATGGTTATTTTCTACGGTTAATTTTCTAATAATAATGAGCACAGAATAACTACCACCATCCAATATCCTTACAAGCTTGATCGCAATAGGTTGACAGGACCTAATTTGTCTGATTAGCTAAGAAATTTGAAACTTGTCCTGAACCTTGAACATATAGTGTGACACACCTTACCCGTCCACAATGTAGCTGAGCAAGTTATGCCACTCAGTGTGTCGGAACACCAATTCATGTTTCAATTTCAATTAATCCCTTTTAATTCATTTATTTATAATTTCTGATAAAACTAAATTTTTTCGCAAATTTTATAGAAAATCTGGCAGAGTGCCGGCTATAAGGAGCAACTCCCTCAAGCAACTCTTGCAACTGAGTTTTCAACTCCCTCAATTCAGCGGGTGCCATCCTGTAAGGAGAAATGGAAATGGGTGCTGTACCCGGCATTGCCTCAATAGCAAACTCGACTTCCCTTTCTGGTGGTAAACTAGGCAACTCCTCAGGAAATACATCTGGGAAGTCTCTTACTGTGGGTATATCACTCAGGTTTGGCTTAGCTTGCCTAGTATCAACCATGTGTGCTAGGTAAGCTTCACAGCCTTTTCTCATCATTCTTCTTGCAATTGTGGCTGAGATAACATTGGACAGGAAATCTGTCCTTTCACCCATAACAGTGATGTCATTACCCTCAGAAGTTTTCAGAGAAATTCTCTTCAATTTACAATCAACTATTGCCTGATGACGTGACAACCAATCCATTCCCAAAATCACGTCAAACTCGTGGAAGGGCAACTCAATTAGATCTACCGAGAATTCATACCCATGAATTCTCAACGGGCAATCTTTATACACCTTATTCACTACCACACTGTGTCCTAGTGGATTTGTGACCAGAATGTCTTGATCACTCTCCTCTACTGGAACTCCCCTCTCTATGGGTAGTTTGATGCAAATGTAGGAATGAGTGGATCCTGGATCCACCAATGCATGTACAGAAATGTTGTAGAGGGAAAACGTACCCCTGATGACATCCGGGGCATCTTGCTCCTCCTGAGCTCTGATGGCATAGGCCCTGGCTGGTATTCTAGTGTCTGGCCTCTCGGTGGCTCGGATCTGAGCCTCGATGATGGACCAGCTGTCTCAGGTTTACCAGGTTTCCTACCCCTTTGTGGTGCAGGAGTAGGTCTGTCAATTTGTGTTGGAGCAACAGTAGTAGTCCTCTTTGGACAATTCTTGATCTGATGTTATGTCGATCCACACCATAAGCATGCACCGGTCACTCGCCAACACTCCCCCTTATGCCACTTCTGACAGTACTGACAAGCAGAAGATGCAGGGGCTGGTCCCCTAAACACCGTCCTTGGAGAGCTACCCATTAATGGTGTGGGATAGCCTCTCCTAGGTGTGAACTACGGTCTGGGCCCCTGAGACGGACCTTGACCCTGTGGTGGTCCTGAACTCTGAGCAAGAGGACCCTTACTCTTCTTACTGGGAGCAGAAAATGCACTGGACTGACCCGGACTCATCTTCTGCTGTCTTTCCCTTCTATTTTGTTCATTGATTCTGACCCTTTCCACTTTTGATGCTGCATCTACCAGTTTAGCAAAATCTGTAATCTCTAGTGCTGTGATCATAACTTTGATGTTGTCATTGAGCCCTTCCTCAAACCGTCTGCACCTCTCTGCCTCGGTAGGGACTATCTCCCTCCCATACCGGCTCAGTCTGACAAACTCACGCTCATACTCAGCCACTGACAACTGTCTCTGTCTCAAACTGATGAATTCCCTTCTTCGTTCTTCTAAATACACTTTGCTAATATATTTCTTTCTGAACTCTGTAAGGAAGAATTCCCAGGTGATCCGTTCAGGTTGCACCTCACTGGTTACTATGTCCCACCACTGATATGCGTCATCCTGAAGTAGGGACACAACACCCACCAGGTTCTGCTCGGGGGTGCAGTTTAGCTATTTCAGTACTCTGATGGTTCTATCCAACCAATTTTCTGCAGCCATGGGATCATCCTCCCTCTTCCTAAAGAAGTCTACAGCCCCATGTTTTCGCAATTTCTCCAAATGGGACTTCTGTGGTGCTGGTGGAGGTTGTGGTTGTGGTTGTGGTGGTGGAATTGCCCCCATCATTTGCAGGTAAAACTCGGTCATTTGCTGGAATAGAGCAAACTGAGGTTCAGCAGGTGCCTCAGCTGCTGGTGGAGCAGATTCTCCCCTGCCCCCAGACTCAGCCCTTGGTGGAGCATGACTCTCCACCTCTTCATCAACTGCTCTTTGCGAAGCAGGATCCATAACCTATTCAAAATAAGAAAATAACAGATCTGCATCAGTGTTACCTCAACACTTACAAATGCAATGCAATGGTATGTACTCTATCTAGACCCAGAAACGCCTAAACCGATGCTCTGATACCACTAAATGTGACACCCCTTACCCGTTTACAGTGTAGCCGAGCAAGTTATGCCACTCAGTGTGTCGGAACACCAATTCATGTTTCAATTTCAATTAATCCCTTTTAATTCATTTATTTATAATTTCTGATAAAACTAAATTTTTTCGCAAATTTTATAGAAAATTCGGCAGAGTGGCGGCTATAAATTGGAAAAACAGTTCTTCTGAACCTATTAAAAACACTCCCAATAATATCATCACATTATTCTCAATCAACCTCCAATATATACTCAACAATTTCTCAATTCACTTCAGTATCTCAAAATTCAATTCAATTCAAAACACAGTTAACTCAATGAAAAATGCTCAATTTATTACTGAACATATTTCATAGATACTTACATCAAAAGATTGATTACATGAATTTATAATATACATTACAGAAGGTTACAAAATACAAAATATCAAAATATCAAAATATCATAAGTGGCCTAATGTCCTACCAAATGCACTGCAATGTGAGGTGACTCTGAACTCTGAGTGCAGATAAGAAGGCTCACCCTGTATGAGGCCTGCTAGACTCCCCAGCTATATCTCCAGTACCTGCGCATAGCAAAAGCGACGCGCTAAGCAATTCTGCTTAGTGGTGACAATATAAAATAAAATAAAATAAAATAAAATAAAATAAAATATGCAAAGTGTATGTTTACATTTCTGGATAGACTTAATTTCTTATATTTATTGCAGTATTATTCGATTTAAGTTTGGTAATATTTATTAACATTGCCCGAGTAACCTATACTAGTCGACTGGACTGGATAAACGGGTAAACTGGTACTGGGTACTAAGTACCTCGGACCATTACACCATCGGTCACATTGTATCTCCCGGTGTGCAACAGAACAACTATAAGCTGTAATAATTATCGGGGATTAAACCCGCGTATAACAACTCGATATCACAGCCAAAGGCTATTATGTCACAGAATGGCATGAGAAGCCATAAAATATAGAATGGCATGAAGCCATATGCAGTACTGCTAACATAACCCTATTGGCATGCCAAGCTATCCAAACTAAACTTTTTAGGCATACTAGGGCATTTCACACTTTTAAGTTTCACAATTTTTGGAATTTAAGTTTTTGTGTTACTATTCCATTCATTGGTCAACAAAAATATTGACTTTTGCATAGGCAATAGGTACATTGGTTTTAATATCATCAACATACCACATTTTGCATTCAAAATTTGTTGGTATTGGTTGCCAATACCATTTCTAAGCTTAATGTTAGTTGGGCAGAATTTTCAGTTTTTATGCCTTGTGTTTACTGTTCCATTGGTCAATTTTGTAGTGAGAATTTGGCAAAATGGTCAATATGAAAGTTGTTCCTTATTTTGTCTAGTTGAATTTCCTTTTTTGAATCACTCCATTTGGAGTTTTGTAGCTCAAGTTATGGTCCGAAAACCACAACTGGCCCGATTGAAATTTTTCTGGACTGACCATATCTACAGTGCTGTGAATAGTGACTTCAACTTACTTGTTGGATAGGTTCTGGTCATAATTTGGGTTAGGTTTCTTCATGAAAGTTGTTGGTCTATATCTCTTCTTGTTGTGGGTAAAATTTCAGGTCAATTGGGCCATTCTATACTGAGTTATGGCCAAATGACCAAACACTGTTTATTTGGTTATTCTGCAGAAACAGACTGCATGTCACCCGGATTAGAGCAAGGTTTTGGTCCACTTGGTTTGGTCTTATAGGCATAGTTTCTTCACCAAAGTTGTGCCCTTTTGTGTCTAGTTTCATGTCCAATTGGCCAAACACCAATTGAACCTTTACAATTCAAGTTATGGCTGTCCAAACAGGCTGGACTCACATCCAAACCTGCAGGTCACACAAGGCAGCCACACCAACCTCAAATCCCACAACCCAATTCACTTCATTTTTTATTCAAACCAAACCAAATGGTCACTAATTGACCATTAAAACCTACTTCCATCATCAAAAGATCAAAGTCTCATTCTTCAACCCAAACCCTAACTCAAAATTTCAAAACCATGCATTATCATTGCATTTATCAATTCACTTATGAGATACACATTAAGGGCAGCCATACTAGCATGTTAGCTCCCCAAAAATCATCACCATATTACCCTAACCATAGCTGCCAAAATTTAGGGTTAGCATACCAATGGTGTTTCATCAAATTTCTTTGTCATTTGCACACATTTATAGTTCTTAAACATGAAATTTAAGTGAAATTCAAGGTTTAGGTCACTAACCTCTAATGGAGTGAATTTCCCACTTGATCAAATTCTTGTTTTCCTCTTTTTTTTTTTTGCTCCCAAAAGCTTCACTAGGATGTAAGAACAAACTAGGTTAGGGTTTTGTTAGGTAGAAGTTTGTAAAATCAAGCTTTGAAAAAGCTTGAAAATATTGGTTATGGAGAAGGTTGACGCAAGGAAGAAGAAAGGGAGTGAAAGGTCTGATTTTTTTGTTTATTTTCAGCCCATTTTGTCTTTTTAAACACATTTATGCCATGTGTCAACACTTGAGTGGGTGAAGGCACACTAATGACATCATGTGATGTCATAAATTCCCATTTAATTCAATTTTTTTTCTTTTCTTTTCTACTCATTTTCAATTCAATTTTTAGTAATATTTATTCACATTTTATGTCATAATAATTATTTACTTAACTGGACAAGTCGGCCAAAAATCACCTCTGAAGGCGAAATGACCAAAATGCCCTCCGTTTGGCTTAACGGGCCAAAATTGTCTGTACTGATTGAAAATTTTTCTAAGTATTTTCTTGGCATTCTAATGCCATAAGAACCTCAATAACCCTTCTTTGGAGTCCCAGAAATTATTTTATAATTTTTCCCCCGGGTCTAGGGCTCCTAGTTGTGAGAACCGCAACTTCTCATTAGGTTACCCATCGCTAGGGCACCAGCTCATTTAACTTGGTTGTATTTTATTTCTAAAATTTTTCCTAAATTTTTCTTATTAATATTTGAGTTAATTATGGTTCCTCACTTTAGTTTAAATATTTTTTCAGACATTCTAGCTATCCGGACCGACACCGATCACTGGAACAGTAGAATGTACGAAATTACTACAGGGAGGGTGTTACATATAAGATATGTTTTAGACTCAAATTTTCCTCGTTCCTTACCTCTAGAGGCCACTCAAGAGGAACATGAAACTTTGGATAAATGGAAGAAGCATGATATGAGAGCTAAGTGTTACATGATTGCTTCCATGAGTAATGAGTTGCAGAAGCAGCATGAGAACATGCAGAGTGCGAGTGAGATCCTCCTTCACCTACAAGAGTTATATGGTGAGCCCAGCAGGAATGCTAGGTATGAGATATCTGATGGAGGGGAAGCATGAAAAATACAAGTTTAGTTCATTGAAATTCAAAATTTTTCTTCTAGGGTCACATGCATCATGCAATATTTTTTTTTATCTAGTTGATTTCAATGATAAACAGCATATTAAAACTCTTTTAATATATTTTTGGATCTATATTTTCCATTTAAGAATTTAGAATTAATAGATTAATCCATTAGAACTCTAGATTAGATCAAGAACAAGTGCACTAACATTTTGATGCACTGCAGTGTGTTTGGCACCTTTGGGATGCGTCTTTAGGACACCAGATGTTGTCCTTCCAGCTTGTCTACACCAAGATCACCTATGGCAACCCTTAAACAGCTTTTAAAAGTTTTTCAAATCAATTAGAAAATCAAATTTTGCCTTTTAAGAGATTACAGATGTAAACAGGACACTAAAAATAATTTCTAGTATTTTTAATTCAAGAGATTGTTGGGAAATCTCTTTGAATTGATAAGAGATGAAGAAGAAGATAAGAAGAACACTCCAAGGGTGGCGGCACCAAGAGAGTACAGAAGCTTGTATTTTTTGTTCTTTCATGCCTATACTTATATAGTTAGGTCATCACTTAAAACCCTTGCCATATGTCACCTTCTGATTAGCTCTAAGTTTAATTGACCCAATCACATTGTACCAAGTGTCAAACCTATATTTAATCTTGACTTTGATCATCTTACATGATTAAAAGACATATGGCAAACTTATGTATAGTGCCATGTGTCACCATCTCATGGTGCCACATGTCACCCTGTGAAATGACCAAAAGACTCTTGTGTCTTAATTTTGAGTTCTCAACCCAAAATAATTATTTCTCTTCTTCTAATCAATTTATATCAAATATAAATTAATTAATTAATCTCTATTAATTAATTTCTTATTAATTAAATTCATATTTAAACACTTTAAATATAAATTTAATTATACTATACATCCATTAACCTAGATTTGGTTTCAAGCCATGCTAGGGACTTTGCAATCTAATTGCAAACCAAACCTATTTAATTAATCAATTAAACTCTTTAATTAATTAATTAATTAATTAAATCATATTAATTTGATGATTACTTGTGTATGTGTGTGACTTACTAGGCTCATTACTAATTGGCAATGAGACATGATATCAACTCTTAATATCATCAGAACCCTTTCTTATCATAAATGATTTCTCTAAATCATTTTATGAACCTCATAGACCATGGTTAACACCTAGCATAGCATGCCATGGCCACCCAATTAGTAATAAGGTTTACCTTAAATGAACCTATAATCATATGTTATCATGCACTAGAATCTCTCTATTATAAAATCCCAATTCGAGCTGGAGTCATGGTTTATGTCAAACCCCATTTGCTATGAATATTATGTTCTCTTTTAATTCCAGTTCTTAATTAAAAAGATTTTCTCTTCAGAAACTCTTTTCTAATTAAATCTATCTGTCCTGGCCAGGAACTTGAAACATCAAGAACAATTAAATGAACATAGGATTTTATCCCTATTTACTTAGAGGAACAGATTCCATCTTGATCAACACCTACCTCCATATATAACTAGTAGGAGCCAACACATGCCCATATACCCATACACAGTACAAGTATGAAAGTAGTATCAAACTCAAACCACCTATATACAAGATAACTGTGCTATTTCAGGTCTAAAGATTATATGCACAGATATGATTTATGACAATACATTGACAAGAGTAAACTCCATGTGCTTGTCATAAATGTCACTGGTTCGGCCTACTTATCATGTATAAGTGCCTATCATGTTTGTCATATGGCATGAGACTCACCATTCCATCTTATTTACATCTCATATAAATAACTTGGGAACAAACATGATTACAATCTTTCTGGATAAGTCATGTCCTTATTGTGAAGTATCCTTGATTGTGAACCTATTTATGATACCTTGCGCTAGAAATACTATCACTCATATTCTTAACAACTTAAGAATAGAATTTCTAACAAAATATCAATGGACCTTTTCTATTACACATAAATATATTATGTAAACGGAAAAGTGAAAATGCATTTTATTAATAAAAACATGTACAAGATACACACTAAATGATATGCTCTAGGGCTCACTACTAACAATATCTAGACAGCTATTCCGCATGAGGATATCAGAGGGACAGAATGTTGGGGATCATGTCCACAAGATGATTCGGCTGATTGAGCAGCTGGAACATCTTGACTTTTACATGGATTTCCAACTGCAGATGGATTTGATCCTTCAGTCCCTTCCTGAGTCTTTTGGGAATTTTGTAACAAATTTCCATATGATTAAGCAAGAATGCACCTTGGCTGGTTTACTCAACATGCTGGTTATTGCCCAAAAGAATATGCCGGGCAATAAAGGAAAAGAGGTAACTTTGATTACATCTTCTTCTGCTGGAAAGTCCAACAAGAAAAAGGGCAATAAGAAAAGAAACCTTAGATTTCTGGTCCTTCCAAGAAAATATCTAAACAAAAAGAGAAGACTAAAGCTGATGGAGGCAAAGAAAAATGTTTCCATTGCCAGTAGGATGGGCACTGTAACACCCCTCACCCGTCTACAGTATAGTCGAGCAAGACATGCTACACGGCGTGCCGGAGCACCTAGTCTATGATTATCTCATTTCCTGAACTCAATTTAATTTTAAAAAGTCTTTTATGTAATATTCATATCATGTTGATACTATTTTCATACTTTAATAAAATCAGTGTTTCAAAAATGGTAATAAAAATCCGGCATGTGCCGTCTGTATTTGGGACAAAATGTCCTTCTAAACCTGTTAAAAACAGTTCAATATGATAATATCAACCTTCCAAATTCTATTTCAATCTCAAAATTTCATAGTTTCAAAATACAATCCATCATAATTTACATTTATCCAAACACTCTCCATAAGAGTTTAATATATACAAATTATTACAAACCTTAAAGTTTTAGAATATACAAAATTACATAACAAAATGTCAAAATACAACTGATAATCATTACACAAGATCCTAAGTCCTACCATGTATGCAATGTAGTGCAGATGACTCTGGACTCCTATGCAGATCTAATGTCTCACCCGGTCGTAGGTCTGCTAGGCTCCCCAGCTGTGTCTCCAATACCTACGCATTACCAAAGCAACGCGCTAAGCAATTTTGCTTAATAGTGCTAAATATAAAGAAATATACACTAAAATAAAGTAAATGAATTGTTTATGAAATTATGACATCGATATTCTTTACAGTTGCGGTTTATACTTTTATTTGCTAACATTTCGATTTTTGCTAATTTTGGTGGTGCTGTATGTCAGAAGACTAGATTTAGCTATTTTAATTTAATAGTGCTTAAATTAATTGCCCGTGTAGCCTATATACTGAGTAGACTGGATAAACGGATATACTGGCACTGGGTACCTAATACCTCAGGCCGTCACACCATCGATCACAAAGTGTCTCCCGATGTGCAAACAGTGTGGCTAAAAAGCCATATAGTCAATCTGGTAAGAAGCCAAGTATAATAACATAATACGTATAGCCGTAGGCTATTAAAGTCACAGTACGGCATAATATGCCATAAAAATATAGTATGGCGTAAAGCCATTTACAGAACAACAGTCAGAATCCTATTAACATGCCAAGCTATCCAAACTAGTCAACTAGGCAAACTAGGGCACATTACAAATTAATTGTTTAATTCTTCATTTTTTTGAGTTTACTAGTTATCATGTAATTCACAAGTCAATGTAAATGTTGACCTTTTTAGGTATTATGGATAAGTTGATTCTAGCATCAACATATCACAATTTGTAATTCAATATGCTACCAATATAGTGCAATTTACCATTTGTACAAGTTGGCATTCATTGCCAAATTACTTCAAGCATCATTATATATAAATGTCAAATTTTTAGTTTTTGTGTGCTAGATTAGTCTAGCTTAATGTCCTATTTCTCTTGGTTATTAGCCTCTGGTCAAAGAAGCAAAATTGTAGCTCTATGTCTTATTGAACGTTTGGCAAAATTTCAGGTCATTCTGAGCTGTATAGACCAAGATATGGTCAATTTACTAAAGTTGGACAGATTGCACCTTTAGTGCAAAATTTGGTCAATTTTAGGTCATATTTAGTTCTGGTAGTTTTGGTACCCGAACTTGTGCAAGCTATTTGACTTGGTTTTAGCCATTTTTGGGCTTTTGTGTCTTCATAAGAATTGTAGCTCTATGTCTAAGCTATCCATGGTAAAAATTTCAGATCATTTGAACCTGTTTTGGGTGAGTTATGGTCATCTTAATGACTATTGCTCATATGGTAAAAAATCTGGGCTGCACTTACCAATTCCGGATTTGGTCATTTTTAAGGTCAATTTCTAAGCAGAATTTTGGCAACATTTCTACATCAAACTTGCCCTATTTGGTGTCTAGTTTCACCCCCCATTGGTCTAATGCCAATTGGGTTCACAGTTTTTGTAACTCCGTACATTCTACTATTTCGGTGACCAGTGTCGATCTGGATAGTTAGAACGTTCGGAAGAATATTTAAACTAAAGTAAGGAACCATAATTAACTCAAATATTAATAAGCAAAATTTAGGAAAAATTTTAGAAATAAAATACAACCAAGCTAAATGAGCCGGTGCCCTAGCGATGGGTAACCTAATGGGAAGTTGCGATTCTCTCAACTAGGAGCCCTAGACCCAAGGGAAAATTCATAAAATAAATTTTGGGACTCCAGAGAAGGGTCATTGAGGTTCCTATGGCATTAGAATACCAAGAAAATACTTAGAAAAATTTTTCAATTGGTACAGATAATTTTAGTCTGTTAAGCCAAATGGAGGGCATTTTGGCCATTTCGCCTTCAGAGGTGATTTTTGGCCGACTTGTCTAGTTAAGTAAATAATTATTATGATATAAAATGTGAATAAATATTGCTAAAAATTAAATTGAAAATGAGTAAAAAATAAAAGGAAAGAAAATGAAAGAAAATGGGAATTTTGACGTAATTATGATGTCATTAAAACAATTTTAACCAATCACATGATGACACATGGCTAGCACTCACTTAAAATAAATAAATGGGCAGCAAATGAAAGAAAAAAAAAATCAGAATTTCCTTATATTCTTCCTTTGGCCGAACCAGCACCTCCATCCTCTTCCTCCATTAAAGCTTTTCCAAGCTTTGGTTCACCCATCAAACTACCTCAAAACCCTAGCCTCCCTTCACAAAAACTCATCCTCACACATAGAGCAAGCTTTGGACAGCAAAAAGAAGAGAAGAAAGTGAAGTTTTGAAGCCT
Organism: Hevea brasiliensis; assembly: GCF_030052815.1. Taxonomy (NCBI): domain Eukaryota; kingdom Viridiplantae; phylum Streptophyta; class Magnoliopsida; order Malpighiales; family Euphorbiaceae; genus Hevea; species Hevea brasiliensis. Next base: position 59,408,001 of record NC_079494.1, on the reverse strand, counting down.
TAAAAAGTGCCTAAGTCAAGGTTAGTGCCAATTTCTTCAAAAAAATTTGTGTATGGCTCTACCATTGAACATGATTTTGGTGTTGAAATTCATGCATTATATGTGTATAAAAATTTTAGTTGTTGGAGTTAGGGTTTAAGGCACAAAACTTGGATTTTGTTCATGTGTGGTGAATGAAAGTTTAAATGGTCAATTACTGACGATTTGGCTATGTACGATGGGGAATTGAAGTGAGTTGAGGCTTGGCATTTGTGTATGGGTTAGCTGCCTTGGCTAACCTGCAGGATTGATCATGAGTCCAGTAAGTTTGGGTAGTTATAAATGGAGTTGTAGAGGTTCAATTGGTGCAAGGCTAATTGGACATAAAACTAGACACATAATGGCACCACTTTGGTGAAGAAACCTGCCCAAAAAACCAAACAAAGTTGGCCTAAAAATTGCCTAATCTGGGTGACCTGTATTCTGCCTGGGCAAAATAACCAAATGAACAGTATTTATTCATTTGGTCATAACTCAGTGTAGAAAGGTCTAATTGACCTGAAATTTTATCAGTAGAAATCTGAGACATAGACCTACAACTTTCATGAAGAACCAAAATCCAAATTTTGACCATAAGCTAGTCAAATTGCCAACGAAACTTAGGTTACCAAATCTAGCAGAACCAGTTTTTCCCAGAATTTTTGGATTCTATCCAATCCGGCCAGTTATGGTGTTTAGGCCATAACTTGAGTTACAAAACTCCAAATAGAGTGATTCAAAAAGGAAATGTAACTAGACAAAATAAGGAACAACTTTCATGAAGACAATTTTGCCAAATTCTTACTGTACAAATGACCAATGGAATAGAAAATATGAGACTTGAAATCTGAAAATTTTAAATAACTAACACTAAGCTTAGAAATAGTATTGGCAACCAATACTAACAATTTTAGAATGCAAAATGTGGTATGTTTGGAGTATTAGAACCAATGTACCTATTGTCTATGCAAAAGTCAATATTTTAGTTGACTAATGAAATGAATAGTAACACCTAAACTTAAATTTCAAGAATTGTACAATTTAAAAGTGTAATATGCCCTAGTACACCTAGCAATATTGGTTTTGATAGGTTGGCATGCCAATAGGGTTCAGTTAGTAGTACTGCACATGGCATTATGCCATTCTGTGATTTTATGGCTTTTAGCCATTCTGACAATGTGATGATACTTGGCCTTGTGCCTAGTATTTATTACAACTCATTAGCTGTTCTGTTGCACACCAGGAGATACATATGTGACCGATGGTGTGACGGCCCGAGGTACTAGATACGCAGTGCCAGTTTACCCGTTTATCCAGTCCAGTCATCTAGTATAGGTTACTTGGGCAACCAAAAATGAACGTGAATAAATTTAATGAAATTATAGATATAACAAGTACAAAATAAATAAGATTACTAATAATGATCGAAAAATTGTCTGCATAAGACAGCAGGACATGCACTGCATATTTATTTTCTATTATTTCTTTTTATTTTATTATTGGCACCACTAAGCATTATTGCTTAGCGCGTTGCTTTTTGCCGTGCGTAGGTTCTGGAAAGACCGACCGAGAGCCCAGTAGACCATAGACTGGGTGAGATCTTCTGCAGCTCTGCATAGTGTCCGTGTCACCTCACCGTCATCAGTGCATTGGTAGGACACTAGGTTTTATTTTGGTATTTTGTAATTAACTTTTATTTTCTCATGTGTAATTAAGACTTATGTAATGTATTTTAGTATTGATGTAAATTACAGAAATTGTGTTTATGAATGAACAAGTGAATATTTATTTATGACTTTTATATGAATTTCATATGAAATGAATGAATGAGAATGGGAGTATATATGAGAAACATTGGTATTTTGTTGATGAAATGGAGTTTGGGATTGATTGAAAATTTTGAAAGTGTTTTTCATAGGTTCCGAAGAACTGTTTTATCCACTTTTAGCCGGCACTCTACTAGATTTTCTATAAAATTTGCAAAACCTCAAATAAATTATAATTTCAATAAATAACTTAAATGAATAATATTTCACGAATTATGCTGCATAACTATGAAAGAAATAAATTAGGAAGAATAAAAATAGTTGAATTAAAATAAGGTGTTTCGGTACACTATGTGACATATCTTACTCTGCTATACAGTTGACGGGTAAGGGGTGTCACATTTAGTGGTATCAGAGCACGGTTTAGGCGTTTCTGGGCCTAGATTGAGTCCATACCATGAATCGCATTTGTAATAGTCGAGGTGACACTAATGTAGATCTGTTTGTCTTTGTTATTTTGAATGAAAAATTTGGAAGTGTTTTTTATAGGTTCCGAAGAACTGTTTTATCCACTTTTAGCCGGCACTCTACTAGATTTTCTATAAAATTTGCAAAACCTCAAATAAATTATAATTTCAATAAATAACTTAAATGAATAATATTTCACGAATTATGCTGCATAACTATGAAAGAAATAAATTAGGAAGAATAAAAATAGTTGAATTAAAATAAGGTGTTTCGGTACACTATGTGACATATCTTACTCTGCTATACAGTTGACGGGTAAGGGGTGTCACATTTAGTGGTGTCAGAGCACGGTTTAGGCGTTTCTGGGCCTAGATTGAGTCCATACCATGAATTGCATTTGTAATAGTCGAGGTGACACTAATGTAGATCTGTTTGTCTTTGTTATTTTGAATAGGATATGGACCCCACATCTCAGAGGGCAGTTGAGGAGGAAGTGGAGAGTCATGCTCCACCTGCAGCAGCTAAGACTGGGGATAGAGGAGAGCCTGCTCCACCAACTCCAGCAGAGCTTGCTCAGCCTTCACAGGCCATGTTTCAACAAATGGCCGAATTCTTCAGACAAATGGCTAGGGTAATGCCACTACCACCACCACCTCCACAGCAGAAATCACATCTGGAAAGATTGAGAAAATTTGGAGCAGTGGATTTCTTTGGCAAGGGAGAAGATGATTCTGTTGCAGCCGAAAATTGGTTAAACAGAATAGGAAGGGTTTTAAAACAACTCCACTGCACTCCAGAACAAAATCTAGAAGCTGTTGTATCTCTGTTGCAAGATGATACCTACCAATGGTGGGATACAGTGTCTAGTGAAGTGCAGCCAGAAGTAATAACTTAGGACCTCTTCCTCTCAGAATTCAAAAGGAAATATGTTGGTAGTGTATACCTGGAAGAGATAAGAAGAGAATTCATTAACCTGAGGCAGAGACAGCTGATAGTGGCCGAGTATGAAAAGGAATTTGTCAGACTGAGCTGCTACGGAAGGGAGATAGTCCCTAATGAAGTCGAAAGGTGTAAGAGTTTTGAAGAGGGATTAAATGACAATATAAAGATCATGATTACTGCCTTGGGAATTATAGACTTCACCAAGTTAGTGGAAGCTGCAATAAAAGTTCAAAAGATTAGAATTAGTGAGCAGACTAGAAGGAAGAGACAGCAGAAGAGGGGCCCGGGTCAGTCTAGTTTATCTCCTACACCTGGGAAGAAGTTCAAAGGTCCACCTGCACAGAGTTCAGGTCAACCTAAAGGTTAGGGTCAGTCTCAGGGGCCCAGGCCACAGTTTACACTTAGGAGAGGTTAGTCCACACCATCAGTGGGTAGCTCTCCAGGGACGAGGTTCAGGGGACCAGCCCCAGCATCTTCTGCATGTCCACATTGCCTGAAGTGGCATAAGGGGGAGTGTTGGAGAGTGACTAGTGCCTGCTTAAGGTGTGGGTCGACAGAGCATCAGTTGAGGAACTGTCCACTCAGAACTGCTACAGCTGCTCCAACACAAGCAGACAGACCTGCTCCTACACCACAAAGGGGTAGGAAATCTGGCAAATCTGAGGCAGTGGGACCATCACAGAGGCCTGCATCTGAGCTAGCATAGAGGCCTGAAGGCAGAGCACCTACCAGAGCCTATGCCATAAGAGCTCAGGAGGAGCAAGATGCCCCGGATGTCATCAGGGGTACGTTCCCCCTCTACAATATATCTGTGCATGCATTGATGGATCCAGGATCCACTCATTCATACATCTGCATCAACTTACACATAGAAAGGGGGATACTGGTACTGGAGAGTGACCAAGATATTCTGGTCACTAATCCATTGGGCCACAGTGTAGTGGTGAACAAAGTATACAAGGGTTGCCCGTTAAGGATTCAGGGGTATGAATTATTGGCAGACCTGATTGAGTTGCCTTTCCATGAGTTTGACATGATTTTGGGAATGGACTAGTTATCACGTCATCAGGCAATAGTTGATTGTAAATTAAAGAGAATCTCATTGAAAACCCCTGAGGGTAATGAGATTACAGTTGTGGGGGAAAGGACAAGTTTCTTGTCTAATGTCATCTCAACCACAGTTGCAAAAAAATTGATGAGAAAAGGCTGTGAAGCCTACCTAGCACATGTGGCGGATACTAGGCAAGCTAAGCCAGATCTATGTGACATACCCATAGTAAGAGACTTCCCAGATGTGTTGCCTAAAGAATTGCCTGGCTTATCACCAAAAAGGGAGGTTGAATTTGCTATTGAGATACTGCCTGGTACAACACCAATCTCTATTGCTCCGTATAGGATGGCATCCACAGAATTGAAGGAACTGAAAATCTAGTTACAGGAGTTGCTAGATAAGGGGTTCATACACCCCAGTGTGTCACCATGGGGAGCTCCAATGCTATTTGTGAAAAAGAAGGATGGGACTTTGAGGTTATGCATCGATTATCGGCAGTTGAATAAAGTGACTGTGAAGAATAAATATCCGCTGCCTAGAATTGATGATCTGTGTTGATCAGTTGAAGGGAGTAGGAGTATTTTCAAAAATTGATCTCAGATCAGGGTATCATTAGTTGAGGGTGAAGGATGCAGATGTTAGTAGTATGCCCTAGAGCATATCATTTAGTATGTATCTTGTACATATTTTTATTAATAAAAGGCATTTCCACTTTTCCGTTTACATAATATATTTATGTGTAATAGAAAAGGTCCATTGATATTTTGTTAGAAATATTATTCTTAAGTTGTTAAGAATATGAGTGACAATATTTCTAGCACAAAGTATCATAAATAGGTTCACAATCGAGGATACTTCATAATAAGGACATGACTTATCCAGAAAGATTGTATTCATGTTTATTCCCAACTTATTTATATGAGATATAAATAAGATGGAATGGTGAGTCTCATGCCATATAACAAACATGATAAACACTTATAAATGATAAGTAGGCCGAACCAGTGACACTTATGACAAGCACATGGAGTTTACTTTTGTCAATGTTTTGTCATAAATCATATCAGTGCATATAATCTTTAGATCTGAGATAGCACAGTTATCTTGTATATAGGTAGTTTGAGCTTGATACTGCTTTCATACTTGTACTATGTATGGGTATATGGGCATGTGTTGGCTCCTACTAGTTATATATGGAGGTAGGTGTTGATCAAGATGGAATCTGTTCCTCTAAGTAAATAGAGATAAAATCCTATGTTCATTTAATTGTTCTTGATGTTTCAAGTTCCTGGCCAGGACAGATAGATTTATACAGAAAAGAGTTTCTGATGAGAAAATCTTTTTAATCAAGAACTAGAATTAAAAGAGAACATAATATTCATAGCAAATGGAGTTTGACATAAACCATGACTCCAGCTTGAGTTGGGATTTTGTAACAGAGAGATTCTAGTGCATGGTAACATATGATTATAGGTTCATTTAAGGTAAACCTTATTACTAATTAGGTGGCCATGGCATGCTATGCTAGGTGTTAACCATGGTCTATGAGGTGCATAAAATGATTTAGAGAAATCATTTATGGTAAGAAAGAGTTCTGATGATATTAAGAGTTGATATCATGTCTCATTGCCAATTAGTGATGAGCTTAGTAAGTCACACACATACACAAGTTATCACCTATTTAAATATGATTTAATTAATTAATTAAAGAGTTTAATTGATTAATTAAATAGGTTTGGTTTGTAATTAAATTGCAAAGTCCCTAGCATGACTTGAAACCAAATCTAGATTATTGGATGTGTAGTAGAAATTAAATTTATATTTAAAGTGTTTAAATATGAATTTAATTAATGAGAAATTAATTAATAGAGATTAATTAATTAATTTATATTTGATATAAATTAATTAGAAGAAGAAAAATAATTATTTTGGATTAAGAACTCAAAATTATGACACAGGGGCATTTTGGTCATTTCACAGTGTGACACGTGGCACCATGAGATGGTGACACATGAGATTACACATAAGCTTTGTCACACCCTCCCGGTAGCAACTCCGTACATTCTACTGTTCCGGTGACCAGTGTCGGTCCGGACAGCTACAATGTTCGGAAAAATATTTAAACTAAAGTGAGGAACCATAAATAACTCAAATATTAATAAGAAAAATTTAGTAAAAATTTTAGAAATAAAATACAACCAAGTTAAATGAGCCGGTGCCCTAGCGATGGGTAACCCAGAGGGAAGTTGCGGTTCTCGCAACTAGGAGCCCTAGACCCGGGGAAAAATTCATAAAATAATTTTTGGGACTCCAGAGAAGGGTCATTGAGGTTCCTATGGCATTAGAATGCCAAGAAAATACTTAGAAAAATTTTTCAATCAGTACAGACAATTTTGACCCGTTAAGCCAAACGGAGGGCATTTTGGTCATTTCGCCTTCAGAGACGATTTTTGGCCGACTTGTCTAGTTGAGTAAATAATTATTATGACATAAAATATGAATTAAGGTTGATGAAAAATTAATTTAAAGTTAGTAGAAAAGAAAAGAAAAGAAAAATAAAGAAAATTAGGGATAATGACATCACATGATGTCATTATCTTACTCCCAACCAATCACAAGTTAAGAAGCATTCTTAAAACATTTAAAAGATACAAAATGGACCAAAAATTCTGATCATCTTCTTCTTCTTCTTCCTCAAAACGTGACCTCTCTTCCATAGCCCTCCATAAAAATTTCTTGCATCACTTCCATTTTCCCATGAATTTCCACTATAAAACCCTAGACACCTTTCATTAAAACTTGTCCATACCTCTTGAGAAAGTGTTTGGCAGCCTAGAAAAGGAAGGAAAGTGAAGTTTGAGCTTGGAAAATTCTGCCCTACAAGAGGTTAGTGCACTTATACACCTTAAGCTCTTTATTTCCATGTTAGTGACTTGAATTGAGTAAGAATTTGTGAATTAAATGAACCAAATATATGTGTATGTCCACCATGAATTTCGCCAGCCCTTAGGAAGGAACAATGATGGAGTTTTTTTGATGATTTTAATGGACTTAAAATGAATTAGAGATTATGTTTAAGGTGTATATACACATATAGAATGAATTAAAGTGCTTAACTAGGTGTATGGGTGAATTGAAAGGGAAAATTAGGGTTTTGGGAGTGAAAAATTGTACTTGGCTGATGAAATGATTCATGGACATTCTAATGGTCAATTAGTGACCATTTGAGGCAAGTCAATCATAATTTGAAGTGAGCTAATGTATGGAAAATTGAAATGGGAAGGTCGCTAGAGACAAGAAAGAATGAGGCTGTGATTCCAGCCCATTTAGACAGCCATAACTTTGGCTGTGTAGGTCCAATTTGTGTTTGGCCAATTGGACATGAAACTAGACTTATAATGGCACATTTTTTCTGAAGAAAACCATGCCCAAAAGACCAAAGCAAGTGGACCAAAAGTTGGCCCCAATCCGGATACCCTGCAACAGCACCTGCAGAAATGATCAAATGAACAGTAAGCCATAACTCACTGTAGATATGGTCAATTGACCTGAAATTTTTACAGCAACAAGTTAAGACATAGAAAAAACAACTTTTATGAAGAAACCTACCCCAAATTATGACCATAACCTATCCAAAATGGCAGTCACAGTCACTGTTCACGGTACTGTAGATTTGGTAATTCTGCAGTTTTTCCAATCCGGCCAGCTGTGGTTTTTGGACCATAACTGTAGCTACAAAACTCCAAATGGAGTGATTTAAAAAAAGAAATTCAACTAGACAAAATAAGGAACAACTTTCATGTTTACTATTTCCTCAAATTCCCACTACAACAATACTTAATGGAACAGTAAAGTTAGGCTTCAAAAACTGAAAATTCTGCTTCCCTTGGTTTAAGTTTAGAAATGGTATTAATGCTTAATGCCAACAAGTTTTCAATGCAAAATGTGGTATGTTGGGTGTGTTAAAACCAATGTACCTATTTTCTATCCAAAAGTCAACATTTTTGTTGACCAATAAGGTGAATAGTGACACCAAAACTTGAAAATTCAAAATTTGAAATTAGAAATGCATCTAGGGGACTTTAAATTGCAATTGGCAATTAATACTAGCAAATGTAAAACTAAAAATGTGGGATCTTGGTGCAATTAGAATTAATATATCCATTAAGTATAAAAAGGTCAACATTTTGGGTTGACTAGTAAGGTGAATAGTAATCAAAATGATTAGTAAATTAAGATGAAGACCTAGAACCAATTCTAAGCTTAAATGCTTATAATTGTATGACAAATGTGGACTATGCATCCTAGTCAAAATTGTTAAAAAGAAATTAAGGCCATAAATTTGAAATCTATGAAATATTTATGGATTACTTGAAACATGAAAAATAAGTCACCAAATTGATGTGAATAATTAGTTAGGGCTTATATGCCCATCACAAATGGAATTCATAACATATTAATAACTCAACTTGAAATATAAAAATTGTAATTACATGAGTAGATTCTTGAATGTATAAATGAGAAAAGAAAAATGTTTTGAGTACAATGGTATAAAAGGATAATTGATATGAATTGTGATCATATAAATGATCAAATGAATGTATGAATTATAATCGAAATTTATCATGAAATAATGAAGTCATAAAATACAATATAGTAATATTTAATGATATTATGTGCCCTTGTATTGCCTAGACACATGTGTCAGATTGGATAGTTTGGCATGCCAATAGGGTATTGTTTTAGCAGTACTGCAAAAGGCTTTATGCCTATATTCATAGCTCTATGCCCGTATTCATGGCTCTTATGCCCGTATTCATGGCTTTTATGCCCGATTATGTGATATCATGGCTTTTTAGCCATACTGACTGCATACGTGGTTGACATTCTGTGTCCCATGGTATGACGGCACGAGGCACCGCGGTTTCCAGAGCCAACGACCCGTTATCCAGTTTAGTCAGCCTGTCGTAGGTTACTTGGACAGTGTAATTTATTAAAGTAAATTAAGACTATTAGTAATTAAAAATATTAGAAATCAAATAAATGAGTTAATAAGACTTCAAAAGAATTAGTTACAATTATGAAATGATCCAAACCACATAAAAATTGTTAAGTAAAATGATAAAAGAGTTGCAAAAATAGGTATAACTTAACTAAATATTTTAAATGTACCTTCTATTGCCATATAAATATAAACTGAGTATTTTTATTAATTCTGTTTGTTGTACATTATCCCTGTGAATTTCGGAATTAAACGCTTTCAAAGCGAAACAAATGAGAACAAAAGATAATTAATATTAGACACATTGTATTAAATTAAATTGATTCTTAAATATTAAAATTATGCTTCGTTCTTTCTTTATTTGTATATTTTATTTTCTTGTTCTATTATTGCACCACTAAGCAGCAATGCTTAGCGCGATGGATTTTTTTCCTCGCGCAGGTACTTTGACTAAGATTTTTGGAGTCCAGATCTGCAGAAGTGGCTGGAGTATTCAAGGTTGTCACCTCCTCAGCGATGCATGTAGATAGGGCCCATATAGATCATATTTTGTATTTAGTATAAAATGCTAGATATTGTATTATAATGTAGATTATGAGGAGGTAATTAATAGAAATGTAATGTAATTTAATAAATTAGCTTTTTCATATGTAATTAATTTATATATCATGTAAATTATGAAATTATGTAAATTAAAGAAATTTGAAAATTTTACTTATGTGATTTGAGCATGAATGAAATTGTATGGATTCGAAGACAGATTTGAAATATATAGATAATGCATGGAAATGAATATGAAATTGAGATATATGAATGAGATGTGAATTATGAGATGGTTATGAAAATAATTGATGAGATTTTATTTGTAAAATATTATTGAAACTTTCAAATAGGTAAATAGTAAAATACGTCAACTGGTAATAAAATAGGGGAAACTCCGCTGGTTTCTCCATCGAAAAATTTATTAATATTAAAATATATCGAGATCAAAATATGAAAGGAATAAAGTAAGATAAGATAGGGTGCTCCAGCACCGAATGTAGCACACTTTGCTCGGCTACACTGTAGTCGGGTGAGGGGTGTTACATTTATTGGTATCAGAGCGCGGTTTAGGCGTTCCTAGGCATAGATAGATAGAATAAGATTGTGTGCATAACATGCATTGCATTTATATGAGTTGAGGTGACACTAATGCAGATCTGTTTTCTTGGTTATCTTAGGTTAAGGTATGGACTCAGAATCGCAGAGGGCAGTAGAAGAAGAAGTAGTAAGTCGTATCCCGACTGGGAGTGATATTGGAAATCAGGGAGATCCTGCTCCACCAGTGCAAGAGGTGCCTGGACAACCCCAATAGGCCTTGTTTGAGCAGATGACTAAATTCTTCGGACAGATGACTGGGGTTATTCCACCACCGCTTCAGCGGAAATCACCTCTAGGAAAAATTAGGAAATATGGAGCTGTAGATTTCAATGGTAGAAAGGAAGACGATTCTATAGCAGCTGAGTATTGGTTAGAAAGGACTAAAAGAGTCTTACAGCAGATTTATTGCACACCAAAACAGAGTTTGGAGTGTGCTGTTTCATTGTTACAAGAAGCTGCATATCGGTGGTGGGATGTTATAACCAAGGTAGTGCCACCAGCCGACGTAACTTGGGAATTCTTTCTAATAGAGTTCAGAAAGAAATATATTAGCTGTGTTCATGAAGAGGAACAGAAGAGGAGTGGTAATCAGCAAAAGAGGAAATTTGGACAGTCTAGTAATAAGAGACCGAGAGAACAGTTAAGCCAGACATCTGATCAAAGTAGGAGATCCAAACCCAGGCCTATACCTAGAAGAGATCAACCAGAAACACTAGTAGTGAGTGCACCAGGACAAGCAAGAAAATGTGGCCATTGTAACAAGTGGCATAAAGGTGAATGTAGGGGATTGACTGGAGCCTGTTATAGATGTGGGGCCATAGACCATCGTCTGAAAGATTGTCCTAAGAGGAATTTACTACGGACCCAAACAGAGGTCGTGGAAGGACCAAGTACAACAGTAACACCACTTCCAAATGTTACCCAAGTCGGAGAGGAACAAGAAGCCCCAGATGTGAATTTGAGGTAAAGTATTTCCTTTATGATATGCCTAAGTGTATAATGATAGATTCGAAAAAACTAAATAGTACCATATATACAAAAGAAGTAGATAAATGGAGTAATAGAAAGGTAAAAGAATTATCTCAGAACCTAAAACACCCAGTAAATTTCGAGGACGAAATTTAAATTAGAGGGGAAGAATTGTAACACCCTCCCGGTAGCAACTCCGTATATTCTACTGCTTAGGTGACGATGTCATCAGGACAGCTAGAACATTCGGAAAAATATTTAAACTAAAGTGAGGAACCATAAATAACTCAAATATTAATAAGAAAAATTTAGTAAAAATTTTTGAAATAAAATACAACCAAGTTAAACGAGCCGATGCCCTAGCAATGGGTAACCCAGAGGGAAGTTGCGGTTCTCGCAACTAGGAGCCCTAGACTCGGGGAAAAATTCATAAAATAATTTTTGGGACTCCAGAGAAGGGTCATTGAGGTTCCTATGGCATTAGAATGCCAAGAAAATACTTAGAAAAATTTTTCAATCGGTACAGACAATTTTGACCCGTTAAGCCAAACGGAGGGCATTTTGGTCATTTCGCCTTCAGAGACGATTTTTGGCCGACTTGTCCAGTTGAGTAAATAATTATTATGACATAAAATATGAATTAAGTTTGATGAAAAATTAATTTAAAGTTAGTAGAAAAGAAAAGAAAAGAAAAATAAAGAAAATTAGGGATAATGACATCACATGATGTCATTATCTTACTCCCAACCAATCACAAGTTAACAAGCATTCTTAAAACATTTAAAAGATACAAAATGGACCAAAAATTCTGATCATCTTCTTCTTCTTCTTCCTCAAAACGTGACCTCTCTTCCATAGCCCTCCATAAAAATTTCTTGCATCACTTCCATTTTCCCATGAATTTCCACTATAAAACCCTAGACACCTTTCATTAAAACTTGTCCATACCTCTTGAGAAAGTGTTTGGCAGCCTAGAAAAGGAAGGAAAGTGAAGTTTGAGCTTGGAAAATTCTGCCCTACAAGAGGTTAGTGCACTTATACACCTTAAGCTCTTTATTTCCATGTTAGTGACTTGAATTGAGTAAGAATTTGTGAATTAAATGAACCAAATATATGTGTATGTCCACCATGAATTTTGCCAGCTCTAAGGAAGGAACAATGGTGGAGTGTTTTTGATGGTTTTAATGGACTTAAAATGAATTAAAGATTATGTTTAAGGTGTATATACACATATAGAATGAATGAAAGTGCTTAACTAGGTGTATGGGTGAATTGAAAGGGAAAATTAGGGTTTTGGGAGTGAAAAATTGGACTTGGCTGATGAAATGATTAATGGACATTCTAATGGTCAATTAGTGACCATTTGAGGCAAGTCAATAATAATTTGAAGTGAGCTAATGTATGGCAAATTGAAATGGGAAGGCTGCCTAGAGACAGCAGCAATGAGGCTGTGATTCCAACTCATTTAGACAGCCATAACTTTGGCTGTGTAGGTCCAATTTGTGTTTGGCCAATTGAACATGAAACTAGACTTATAATGGCACAATTTTGCTGAAGAAACCATGCCCAAAAGACCAAAGTAAGTGGACCCAAAGTTGGCCCCAATCCGGATACCCTGCAACAGCACCTGCAGAAATGACCAAATAAACAGTAACTGTTCATTTGGCCATAACTCACTGTAGATATGGTCAATTGACCTGAAATTTTTACAGCAACAAGCTAAGACATAGAAAAACAACTTTTGTGAAGAAACCTACCCCAAATTATGACCAAAACCTAACCAAAATGGCAGTCACAGTCACTGTTCACGGTATTGTAGATTTGGTAATTCTGCAGTTTTTCCAATCCGGCCAGCTGTGGTTTTTGGACCATAACTGGAGCTACAAAACTCCAAATGGAGTGATTTAAAAAGAAATTAAGGCCATAAATTTGAAATCCATGAAATATTTATGGATTACTTGAAACATGAAAAATAAGTCACCAAATTGATGTGAATAATTAGTTAGGGCTTATATGCCCATCACAAATGGAATTCATAACATATCAATAACTCAACTTGAAATATAAAAATTGTAATTACATGAGTAGATTCTTGAATGTATAAATGAGAAAAGAAAAATGTTTTGAGTACAATGGTATAAAAGGATAATTGATGTGAATTGTGATCATATAAATGATCAAATGAATGTATGAATTATAATCGAAATTTATCATGAAATAATGAAGTCATAAAATACAATATAGTAATATTTAATGATATTATGTGCCCTTGTATTGCCTAGACACGTGTGTCAGATTGGATAGTTTGGCATGCCAATAGGGTATTGTTTTAGCAGTACTGCAAAAGGCTTTATGCCTATATTCATAGCTCTATGCCCGTATTCATGGCTCTTATACCCGTATTCATGGGTTTTATGCCCGATTATGTGATATCATGGCTTTTTAGCCATACTGACTGCATACGTGGTTGACGTTCTGTGTCCCATGGTATGACGGCCCGAGGCACCGCGGTGTCCAGAGCCAACGATCCGTTATCCAGTTTAGTCGGCCTGTCGTAGGTTACTTGGACAGTGTAATTTATTAAAATAAATGAAGACTATTAGTAATTAAAAATATTAGAAATCAAATAAATGAGTTAATAAGACTTCAAAAGAATTAGTTACAATTATGAAATGATCCAAACCACATAAAAATTGTTAAGTAAAATGATAAAAGAGTTGCAAAAATAGGTATAACTTAACTAAATATTTTAAATGTACCTTCTATTGCCATATAAATATAAACTGAGTATTTTTATTAATTCTGTTTGTTGTACATTATCCCTGTGAATTTCGGAATTAAACGCTTTCAAAGCGAAACAAATGAGAACAAAAGATAATTAATATTAGACACATTGTATTAAATTAAATTGATTCTTAAATATTCAAATTATGCTTCGTTCTTTCTTTATTTGTATATTTTATTTTCTTGTTCTATTATTGCACCACTAAGCAGCAATGCTTAGCGCGATGGATTTTTTCTCGCAGTACTTTGACTAAGATTTTTGGAGTCGGATCTGGTAAGTGGCTGGAGTATTCAAGGTTGTCACCTCCTCAGCGATGCATGTAGATAGGGCCCATATAGATCATATTTTGTATTTAGTATAAAATGCTAGATATTGTATTATAATGTAGATTATGAGGAGGTAATTAATAGAAATGTAATGTAATTTAATAAATTAGCTTTTTCATATGTAATTAATTTATATATCATGTAAATTATGAAATTATGTAAATTAAAGAAATTTGAAAATTTTACTTATGTGATTTGAGCATGAATGAAATTGTATGGATTCGAAGACAGATTTGAAATATATAGATAATGCATGGAAATGAATATGAAATTGAGATATATGAATGAGATGTGAATTATGAGATGGTTATGAAAATAATTGATGAGATTTTATTTGTAAAATATTATTGAAACTTTCAAATAGGTAAATAGTAAAATACGTCAACTGGTAATAAAATAGGGGAAACTCCGCTGGTTTCTCCGTCGAAAAATTTATTAATATTAAAATATATCGAGATCAAAATATGAAAGGAATAAAGTAAGATAAGATAGGGTGCTCCAGCACCGAATGTAGCACACTTTGCTCGGCTACACTGTAATCGGGTGAGGGGTGTTACAAGCTTGCCAACTGTTTTTTAATCATGTAAGATGATTAAAATCAAGATTAAATATAGGTTTGACACTTGGCACAGTGTGATTGGGTCACTTAAACCTAGAGCTAATCAAAGGGTGACATGTGGCAAGGGTTTAATGTATTAACCTAGCTATTTAAGTGTGATTATGAAAAGAAAAATAACCAGCAGCCACTCCTCTCCTTTATCACGCCACTTTGAGGCTTTTCATCTATTCTTCCTTATCTCTCACCAAATTCCTACTGTACGAATGACCAATGGAATAGTAAATATAAGGCTTGAAATTTGAAAATTTTGAATAACTAACACTAAGCTTAGAAATAGTATTGGCAACCAATACCAACAATTTTAGAATGCAAAATGTGGTATGTTGGGAGTATTAGAACCAATGTACCTATTGTCTATGCAAAAGTCAATGTTTTAGTTGACTAATGAAATGAATAGTAACACCTAAACTTAAATTTCAAGAATTGTACAATTTAAAAGTGTAACATGCCCTAGTACGCCTAGCAAGATTGGTTTGGATAGGTTGGCATGCCAATAGGGTTCAGTTAGCAGCACTGCATATGGCATTATGCCATTTTGTGATTTTATGGCTTTTAGCCATTCTGACATTGTGATGATACTTGTCCTTCTGCCTAATATTTGTTACAGCTCATTAGCTATTCTGTTGCACACCGGGAGATACATATGAGACCGATGGTGTGACGGCCCGAGGTACTAGATAACCAGTGCCAGTTTACCCGTTTATCCAGTCCAGTCATCTAGTATAGGTTACTTGGGCAACCAAAAATGAACGTGAATAAATTTAATGAAATTATGAATATAACAAGTACAAAATAAATAAGATTACCAATAATGATTAAAAAATTGTCTGCATAAGACATCAGGACATGCACTGCATATTTATTTTCTATTATTTATTTTTATTTTATTATTAGCACCACTAAGCATTATTGCTTAGCACGTTACTTTTTGCCACGCATAGGTTTTAGAGAGACTGACCGAGAGCCCAGTAGACCACAGACTGGGTGAGATCTTCTGCAGCTTGGCATAGTGTCCGTGTCACCTCACCGTTATTAGTGCATTGGTAGGACACTAGGTTTTATTTTGGTATTTTGTAAATAACTTTTATTTTCTCTTGTGTAATTAAGACTTATGTAATGTATTTTAGTATTGATGTAAATTACGAAAATTGTGTTTATGAATGAACAAGTGAATATTTATTTATGACTTTTATATGAATTTCATATGAAATGAATGAATGAGAATGGGTGTATATATGAGAAATATTGGGATTTTGTTGATGAAATGGAGTTTGAGATTGATTGAAAATTTTGGAAGTGTTTTTCATAAGTTCCTAAGAATTTTTTTATCTATTTTTAGCCTACACTCTGCCGGATTTTCTATAAAATTTGCGAAACCTCAAATAAATTATAATTTCAATAAATGACTTAAATGAATGATATTTCATGAATTATACTTCATAACTTTAAAAGAAATAAATTAGGAAGAATAAAAATAGTTGAATTAAAATAAGGTGTTGCGGTACAATGTGTGACATATCTTACTCGGCTATACAGTAGATGAGTAAGGGGTGTCATAGTTTTGCACTTATAACTTAATTTAGGTACTGCCAACACACACAACCTGCATTTGAACATTTCACTTCCAATTTTGACAATCCTCCTCCTCCCAATACTTCAATATTCAATCATGGCACTTCTATATATATTGTACACAATTCCAGCAAGCATTTTGGGCATAACACTCAAGTGCTCAATGCACACAAACACCATTAAAGTTCAACATTTACATCCACCGAAATCCAACATACCTCAATATCAATATTTCACATATACTTCCATGACAACTACACATGCTGCCCACAATTTAACACCATCACATTTTATCAATAAATTACATAAACTCACATACAATTTCATGATATTATAGGCTGTCAAACATGGCAGTTTACTAAAGTATCAAAGTCCCACTTTCAAACCCTTAATTCAAGCACTAACATGTACATAATTGGACATTAACCTACTACCACTTCCATTTGAGTTAATCAACCTTAGTTCCCATCCATTAGAGGTAAGAAAAACTCAAACACAACAAACTTTCATGACTACCGAAAATGGACAAGTCCCAAGGTCCAATATGTCTCCCAAGTTAGGAGTTAGTGGAGCACTAATCTTATTTTTAATGTTTAATATTTCCAAGTTTCCTTATTTGCTCATTTATCTCAATTCTTTCACTATTTACATAATGTATCACAATTTAATTTTTCATAACATTTCAAAGTGCAATATCATTTATTTTTAATAGACATTGAGGTCAAAAGGCAACTTTAGGTGTCAAATGACCAAAATGCCCTTCTTCGGGTTGTATTCCCAATTTTTCGGTAACATTGATTTTTGTCTGTTTCTCGATTTTTCGTTTTTCTTTATACTAATTTATTAATTTTTCTTTAATATTTCTAGTGTCAATTACATTTCAATAAACCTTTACTTATGTCTCAAAATTTAATTCCAAAGGTTCCCCGCGGTCCTGTGGTTAGCAATTGCCTTCGCCCTAACTTCTTGGTGCGATTACCTATCGCTACGGTGCCGGCTCGTTTAACCTAGTTTCATTTTTTCTCTTTCATTTTTCTTTAATTTTTCTTGTATTTTCTTTTTATTTATTTCATCATTATATGTCTATTCACTATCATCGAAGTGTAGTTCCAGACATTCTGACTTACCCGGACTAACATTAGGTCACCAGAGCAACAGAATGTATAGAACACGTACAGGGAGGATGTTACAAGCACAATAATAGGAACTACCCAAAATATAGCAAGTAGTACCAACTTGCAGTAACGAGATATCAGATTCTGAGTTGGCAATGGCTCAACTATTGAAGCCTTAGCCATAGGATCTAAATCTTTATATATGTCTGGACATGTTTTTGTATTTAACTAAGGTTTTGTATGTACCTGATGCCTTTTAAGAACATCATTTCTATATCTAGTTTGACTAGATATGGTTATGAATTTCAGTTCATAAATGATGTTTGCAATATTTATTTTGGAAATAAATATGTTGATTCGGGTTATATGCATGATCGACTTTATTGTTTAGATAATAATGTTAAATACAAATTATGCAAGCAATCTAAAAGAATGCAATGCCATAATGAAAATCAACTCAAGTTCAAAATATATTCGGCACTTAAGGTTAGGTCATGTTGCAGAAGATAGTATTGCAAAACTGGAGAAAATGGGGATTTTATCCTTATTAGGCTCTGAGTCTACTCCAACTTGTGAATCCTGCCTTTAGGGCAAAATGACTAGATCATCCTTTATTGGACAAGGACTAAGAGCTGAAAATATTTTGGAGTTAATACATAGTGATGTATGTGGTCCATTTAAAAAAATGGCTAGAGGTGATTTTCATTACTTTATTACCTTTTCTAATGATAAATCAAGGTTTGAGTATTTGTATTTGATGAAGTACAAACATGAATCCTTTGAAAAGTTCAAAGAATTTAAATCTGAAGTAAAAAATCAAACAGGAAAGAGTATTAAATCTCTTTGATCAGATCGTGGAGGTGAATACTTAAGTACTGAATTTGATGAATACTTGAGAGAGCACGACATTGTTTCTCAGTTGAGTCCTCCAGGAACACCACAGCTGAATGGTGTATCTAAAAGGAGAATTCATACCCTATTCGATATGGTACGTAGTATGATGAACTATATTGATATGCCAATCTACTTTTAGGGATTTGTATTAGAATCAGCTTTGTATATTCTGAATAGGATTCAATCAAAATCAGTATCTTCTACACCTTATGAGATATGGCATGGAAGAAAACCAAGTCTTAAGCATGTTAAGATTTGGGGTTATCCAGCTTATATCAAAAAGTTGAACATGTAACAACCCTATGTTTGGTAGTGCGTTCTACTGTTCCGGTAACCAGTGTTGTCCGGATAGCTAGGATGCCTAGAACTACATTTAAAAGTAGTGAGGAGACATAAAATAATGAAATACAAGAAAGGAAAATACAAGAAAAACAAAGGAAAAATAATAGCAATGAAATGAAACTAAGTTAAACGAGCCAGCACTGCAGCGATGGGTGACCGCACGGGGAAATTATGGCGCAGGCAATAGCCGACCCCAGGACTGCAGAGAACCCTCGGAATTTAGTTTCGAGATATAATTAAAGACTTATTGAAGTATAAATTTCATTAGAAATATCAAAGAAAAATTAATTAATTAGTACAAAGAAAAACGAGAAATCGAGAAAACGATAAAACTCAGTGTTATCGAAAAATCGGGAATGCAACCCGAATTGGGGCATTGTGGTCAATTAACACCTTGAGTTGCCTTTTGACCTAAATTTTCATTAAAAATAAATGATATTAAACCTTGGAAATGTCATAAAAATTAAAATGGTGGTCCATAATTTAAATAGTGAAAGAAAAGAGGTTAAATATGGGAATTATTGAAAATTTGATTAAACAAACATTATAATTGATTTTAGTGCTCCACTAACATCTTCAAAGTGGACCATTAAGCAATTTGTGGCAGAATAGTCCTTCATCTCCTTCATTTAGCAAACCAGCCGAAAACTACTTGGGAGAGAAAACTCCATTGCCGTTTGGTTGAGCTCCATGCAAACCCCTTGGAGCCATCCTTTCCACTAAGTCCTTTCTTTAAAGTTAATCCTTACCTTGTAAGGAAGATTTTGGTAGTAATTTTAAGGAGGTTTAGTGAAGTTTTGATCAAGCTTCAAAGGTGGTAAGTGTGTATTTTCCATTCTTGTTTCATTAAACTTTAAGTGGATGTTGTGGTGAGTTATTTTGTGGAAGAAGTTTTGAAGTTTGATGATTTAATGTGTTAGTAGTATGCCCTAGAGCATATCATTTAGTATGTATCTTGTACATGTTTTTATTAATAAAAGGCATTTCCACTTTTCCATTTACATAATATATTTATGTGTAATAGAAAAGGTCCTTTGATATTTTGTTATAAATTCCATTCTTAAGTTGTTAAGAATATGAGTGACAGTATTTCTAGCACAAAGTATCATAAATTAATTTATAATCGAGGATACTGCACAATAAGGACATGACTTATCCAGAAAGATTGTAATCATGTTTGTTCCCAAGTTATTTATATGAGATGTAAATAAAATGGAATGGTGAGTCTCACGCCATATAACAAACATGATAGGCACTTATACATGATAAGTAGGCCGAACCAGTGATACTTATGACAAGCACATGGAGTTTACTCTTGTCAATGCATTGTCATAAATCATATCAGTGCATATAATCTTTAGATCTGAGATAGCACAGTTATCTTGTATATAGGTGGTTTAAGTTTGATACTGCTTTCATACTTGTACTGTGTATGGGTATATGGGCATGTGTTGGCTCCTACTAGTTATATATGGAGGTAGGTGTTGATCAAGATGGAATTTGTTCCTCTAAGTAAATAGGGATAAAATCCTATGTTTATTTAATTATTCTTGATGTTTCAAGTTCCTGGCCAGGACAGATAGATTTAATCAGAAAAGAGTTTCTGATGAGAAAATCTTTTTAATCAAGAACTGGTATTAAAAGAGAACATAATATTCATAGCGAATGGAGTTTGACATAAACCATAACTCCAGCTTGAGTTGGGATTTTATAACAGAGAGATTCTAGTGCATGGTAACATATGATTATAGGTTCATCTAAGGTAAACCTTATTACTGATTGGGTGGCCATGGCATGCTATGCTAGGTGTTAACCATGGTCTATGAGGTGCATAAAATGATTTAGAGAAATCATTTATGGTAAGAAAGAGTTCTGATGATATTAAGAGTTGATATCATATCTCATTGCCAATTAGTGATGAGCCTAGTAAGTCACACACATACACAAGTTATCACCTAATTAAATATGAATTAATTAATTAATTAAAGATTTTAATTGATTAATTAAATAGGTTTAGTTTGCAATTAGATTGCAAATTCCCTAGCATGACTTGAAACCAAATCTAGATTATTAGATGTATATGGGTAAGTTAAATTTATATTTAAAGTGTTTAAATATGAATTTAATTAATGAGAAATTAATTAATAAAGATTAATTAATTGATTTATATTTGATATAAATTGATTAGAAGAAGATAAATAATTATTTTGGGTTGAGAACTCAAAATTAAGACATAGGGGCATTTTGGTCATTTCACAAGGTGACATGTGGCATCATGAGATGGTGACACATGGCATTACACATAAGCTTGCCAAATATTTTTAATCATGTAAGATGATTAAAATTAAGATTAAATATAGGTTTGACACTTGGCATAATGTGATTGGGTCAGTTAAACCTAGAACCAATCAGAAGGTGATATGTGGCAAGGGTTTAATGTGTTGACCTCGCTATATAAGTGTTGTTATGAAAAGAAAACAACACAACCAGTAGATGCTCCTCTTTGTGCCGCCACCCAAAGGCCTCTCTCCCTCTCTTTTTCTTCATCTCTCATCAATTCCAAGAGATTAGCAAACAATCTCTTGAATTAAAAATACTAGAAATTGTTTATAGTGTCCTGTTTACATCTTTAATCTCTTAAAAGGCAAAACTTAATTTTTTAATTAATAGAAAAAGCTTTAGAAGCTATTCAAGGACTGTCATAGGTGAACTTTGTGTGGACAAGCTAGAGGGATAACATCTGGTGTCCTGAAGACGCATCCGAAAGGAACAAATACACTGTAGTGCATCAAGAGGTTAGTGTATTTGTTCTTGATTTAATCTACGGATCTAAAATGAATCTGATTAATTTTAAAATCTTAAATGGAAAATACAGATCCAAAAACATATTAAAAGTGTTTTAATATGTTTTTTATCATTGAAATCAAATAGATGAAAATAAATCTTGCATGATGCATGTGATCCTAGGTGAAAATTTTTGAATTCAATGGTATAAACTTGTGTTTTTCATGCTTCCACTCCTTCAATTAGTATCAGAGCCACTATATTTGCTATTTAGATTGTTTATTATATGATTTAATTGCACGTTTTGATCATGAGATGATTTATCCATTGCTGGTTACAATGGATGTGTGGCGGCATGCTTGAAGAACACCAACATGGTGCGCAAGGTTTGTGGCTTCATGGGTGGTGCAAGGTTTGGCTTTTTAATTCTGCAATTGTTGTATGATCTAAGGCCTATCCTATGACTAATTAAAGTGTTTAATTAGTAGTTTTAATCACACAATTAAATTTTGATTCAAATCAGAATTTTAAAAGTTGTTTGAATGTGATTCACATATGAATTTTTAAAGTTGTTTGAATTATATTCAAATCTAAATTTTTAAAGTTGTTTGAACAATATTCAGATCTAAATTTTTAAAAAATTGTTTGAATGTGATTCAAATCTGAATTTTTAAGGTTGTTTGAATGTGATTCAAATCTGAATTTTTAAATTTGTTTGAATGAGATTCAAATCTGAATTTTTAAATTTATTTGAATCATATTCAAATCTGGATTTTTAAGTTGAATATGAGGTATTCAATTTAATTTAATTATGTATGTTTTATTTAATTGTTAAATAGTGATATGCATGATGGATGATCATGGACTATAAAAGACCAATGTGATCGGATTTATTTCTTTTATATTTCTTTGGGATTATAAATTAATTAATTAATTTTAATTTATTTTGGGCATGTATTATTAAGTTTGTAATAATTTTTGGGTTGTAATTTCATTTATTTAAGTTCTTGTAAATTCGCCTTGGTATGCCAAGGATTACTATGTAATATTGGATTGCTAGAAGTTCAGGAGGTCAAGAGCATTGGTGGGACCAGTGGGAGGAATTCAAGATCAAGTATTGATTATGTACTCCTTCAGTAACTCTTGTAAAATGAATGAATGAAATGCATCTAGGAATGCCCTGATTCAATTCTTGGTGGCTCAGAATTGAATCCCTTAGAAAGTCCATGATCATACCATATTTATTTATTGTCCATGAATGCATAAGATGTATGTGAATGTATGCAGTATATGATATATGCATGCTAAATGGATAATATGCAAAGTGAGACCTTAATAGTAATTAGGATAACCATAAAATATTCCAAACAAATGATTAAGTTGGAAATGTTATAATTAAAGTAATTATAACATGGGCCCTCCATTGAGGCAATTATTTTAAAAAATTTTAAATACTTGCATAAGATGCAATTAATTTAAGAGATTTTCTTAAGAATAATTGTTAAGCATGAGATGTTGTAAATATATAAATGGTTTGGTGGCCAATATTGGATGTACCTGAGGACATTAAAATTATTTGCATAATTGCTGGCTCAATGGGATCAACTTAACTAATGCAAGATAAGTCAATAATGGATGTACCTGAGATTTTAAGCATTAGGGGCTAGGTAAAAGATTGAACCTCACATGAGATGTGATGGGCAAGGAGTTGCTCACTTATAGTTTATTATAATTCCAATAATGGATGTACCTGAGGATGATCAATAGAATTATAAGAATTCAATCACCCACTGGAAATCCATCCAACTAGGATTTCCATTTTCTACTTTGGAAGTGTAGGATTCGCCAAGTTAGTGGGAGGACCAATTTGATTAAAAGACCATAATCATTTTGGTTAATTACATGATACATTTACTAATTAATCTGGTTAATTTCTGTAGTTAATTTCTGATAATAATGAGTACAGAACAACCACCACCATCCAATATCCTTGCAAGCATACTTGATCGCAATAGGTTGATTGGACCTAATCTCTCTGATTAACTAAGAAATTTGAAATATGTCCTGAACCTTGAACATATAGGATATGTTCTAGATTCAAATGTACCTTGTCCCTTACCTCCAGAGGCCACTCAAGAGGAACATAAAATTTTGGACAAGTGGAAGGAGCATGATATGAGTGCTAAGTGTTACATGCTTGCTTCCATAAGTAATGAGTTACAGAAGCAGCATGAGAACATGCAGAGTGCGAGTGAGATTCTCCTTCACCTACAAGAGTTGTATGGTGAGCACAGCAGGAATGCTAGGTATGAGATATCTAGGCAACTGTTCCGCATGAGGATGTCTGAGGGACAGAATGTTGGGGATCATGTTCACAGGATGATTCGGCTGATTGAGCAGTTGGAACATCTTGACTTCAACATGGATTTCCAACTACAGACGGATTTGATCCTTTAGTCCCTTCGTGAGTCTTTTGGGAATTTTGTGACAAATTTCCATATGACTAAACAGGAATGCACCTTAGCTGGTTTACTCAACATACTGGTTATTGCCCAAAAGAATATGCTGGGCAATAAAGGAAAAGAGGTAGCTTTGATTGCATCTTCTTCTACTGGAAAGTCCAATAAGAAGAAGGGCAATAAGAAAAAGAAATCTCAGATTCCTGGTCCTTCCAAGAAAATAGCTAAATAGAAAGGGAAGACTAAAGTTGATGGAGGCAAAGGAAAGTGTTTCCACTGCCAGAAGGATGGGCATTGGAAAAGGAACTGCCCAGAGTATCTTGCTTCTCTAAAGGACAAGAAGGATACACCTTCGGAAGGTATATCCATATCTTGTTATTTAGATTCTGATGATACTCATAGTTCATCTACAGCTTGGGTTTTACATACTGGTGCCAGTTCTCACATTTCTAATGATATGCAGGAACTAGCAAATAGTAGCAGCTTGCATTCTCAAGATGTTAGAGTCCAGATTGGCAATGGCTCAACTATTGAAGCTTTAGCCATAGGATTTAAATTTTTTATATGTCTAGACATGTTTTGTGTTTGGATAATATTTTTTATGTACCTGATGCTTTTAAGAACATCATTTCTATATCTAGTTTGACTAGAAATGGCTATGAATTTCAGTTCACCGATGATGTTTGCAATATTTATTTTGGAAATAAATATGTTGGTTCGGGTTATATGAATGATGGTCTTTATTATTAGATAATAATAACAAACACAAAATGAATGCAAGTGATCTAAATGAATGCAATGCCATGGTGAAAACCAACTCTAGTTCCAAATATATTTGGTACTTAAGGTTATGTCATGTTGCAGAAGATAGGATTGCAAAACTGGAGAAAATGGGGATTCTATCCTCATTGGGCTCTGAGCCTACTCTTATTTGTGAATCTTGCCTTCAGGGCAAAATGACTAGATCACCCTTTGTTGGACAAGGGCTGAAAATATTTTAGATCTAATACATAGTGATGTATGTGGTCTATTTAAGGAAATGGCTAGAGGCGGCTTTCATTACTTTATTACCTTTACTGATGATAAATCAAGATTTGGGCATTTGTATTTGATGAAATACAAACATGAATCCTTTAAAAAGTTCAAAGAATTTAAATCTGAAGTAGAAAATCAAATAGGAAAGAGTATTAAAGATCTTCGATCAGATCGTGGAGGTTAATATTTGAGAACTGAATTTGATGAATACTTAAGAGAACATGGCATTGTTTCCCAGCTGACTCCTGTAGGAACACCACAGCTGAATGGTGTATCTGAAAGGAGAAATCATACCCTATTGGATATGGTATGTAGTATGATGAACTATACTGATATGCTAATCTCCTTTTGGGGATTTGCATTAGAGTCTGCTTTGTATATTCTAAATAGGATTCCATCAAAATCAGTTTCTTCCACACCTTATGAGATATGACATAGAAGAAAACCAAGTCTTAAGCATGTTAAGATTTGAGGTTGTCCAGCTTATGTCAAAAAGCTGAACACTGATAAATTGGAAACCAGATCAGAAAAAGGTCAATTTGTTGGATATCCAAAAGATAATTTTGGATATTATTTTTATTTACCTACTTCATAAATGGTTGTGATAAGTAGAGATGCCACATTTCTTGAACAACAGTTTGTTCAAGAAGGAGGCAAAGGAAGGCAAATAGAGTTAGAATTGGAGAATTTTGACCAGCAGATAAGATGAATATAGATCCATCTTGTCAACCTACACCCATTGATGAAACATCTACAGTTATTCCTTGTAGAATAACCAGGGTATCCCACCCACCAGTGAGATATGGTTTCCTTCATGAAGAAGAACAAGAGTTGTCTACTCATGAAGAAGTAGATCATGGAGATGATCCACTTACCTATAAAGAAGCTATATCAGATATAGACTCTTCAAAATGGATTGATGCTATGAAATCCAAAATTGATTCCATGTATAAGAATCAAGTTTGGGATCTTATTGACCCACCTGAAGGTATTGTACTTATAGGGAACAAGTGGGTTTTCAAGAAGCAAATTGGTTCTGATGGAAAGGTAGAGACCTATAAGGCAAGGCTAGTAGCAAAAGGGTTACACCAAAGGCAAGGAATCGACTATGAGGAGACTTTCTCGCCTATTACCATACTTAAATCAATTAGGATTCTATTAGTAATAGTTGCATACTATGATTATTAGATTTGGCAGATGGATGTCAAAACAACTTTTCTCAATGGATACATGGAAGAAAACATTTTCATGAAAAAACCTAAGGGTTTTAAATCCCAAGATGGTTCCAAGGTATGCAAGCTAAAGCGATCCATTTATGGGTTGAAGCAAGCTTCGAGGAGTTGGAACATCCGTTTTGATGAAGCAATTAAATCATTTGGTTTTATAAAAAATGAGGATGAGCCATATGTATATAAGAAGGTTAATGACAGTGCCATCACTTTCCTTGTCTTATATGTGGATGATATACTGTTGATGGGTAATGACACAGGTATGTTGACAACTGTAAAGGTATGGTTGTTAAATAAATTCTCCATGAAAGACTTAAAGGAGGCAACCTAAATTCTTGGGATTCGCATCTATAGAGATAGAGCGAAAAGAATAATTGGTTTATCCCAAAGTCTATACTTGGAAAAGGTGTTAAAGAGGTTTAACTTGTTTGATTCCAAGAAAGGATTGTTACCAGTGAGATATAGTATCTATTTTTCTAAAGAGATGTCTCCAAAGACACTTGAAGAAAGAGATAAAATGGCTAGGATTCCATATGCTTCGGGTATTGGAAGTTTAATGTATGCAAAGTTGTGTGCTAGGCTGGATATCGCATATGCTGTTAGTTTGACTAGCAGGTATCAATCCAATCCAGGTTTGGAACACTGGATAGCTGTCAAGAATATCCTTAAGTACTTAAGAAGAACTAAGGACTTATTCTTGATTTATAGAGGTGGAGACTTGCAATTGGATGGTTATACAGATTCTAATTTCTAATCAGATATCGATGATAGAAAGTCTACCTCTGGATATGTGTTCATTTGTAATGGAGGTGCAGTCAGTTGGAAGAGTTCCAAACAGAGCATGACTGCAGATTCCACTACAGAGGCTAAGTATATTGTTGCATCAGATGCTGCAAAGGAAGTTGTTTGGATAAAGAAGTTCGTGATCAAAACTTGCAGTAGTTCCTTCCATTGAGTCAGCAGTTCCACTACATTGTGACAACAATGGAGCAGTCATACAGGCTAAGGAACCAAGGTCTCACCAGAAATCCAAACACATAGAAAGGCGCTACCACATTATCAGAGAAATAGTTGGATGAGGCAATGTAGCCATGCAGAAAATAGTATCAGCTGAAAATCCAGCTGATCCATTCACTAAGCCTATGTCACAGACTCAACTAAACTGACATCTTGAGAAGATGGGTCTAAGATATTGTAATGAATGGCTCTACTGCTAGTGGGAGATTGTTAGTAGTATGCCCTAGAGCATATCATTTAGTATGTATCTTTTACATGTTTTTATTAATAAAAGACATTTCCACTTTTCCATTTACATAATATTTTTATGTGTAATAGAAAAGGTCCATTGATATTTTGTTAGAAATTCTATTCTTAAGTTGTTAAGAATATGAGTGACAGTATTTCTAGTACAAAGTATCATAAGTAGGTTCACAATCGAGGAT
Source organism: Hevea brasiliensis (assembly GCF_030052815.1). Classification (NCBI taxonomy): domain Eukaryota; kingdom Viridiplantae; phylum Streptophyta; class Magnoliopsida; order Malpighiales; family Euphorbiaceae; genus Hevea; species Hevea brasiliensis. The sequence continues at coordinate 59,380,043 of NC_079494.1, read as the reverse complement.
ACTTCATAATAAGGACATGACTTAGCCAGAAAGATTGTATTCATGTTTGTTTCTAAGTTATTTATATGAGATATAAATAAGAAGGAATGGTGAGTCTCATGCCATATAACAAACATGATAGGCACTTATACATGGTAAGTAGGCCGAACCAGTGACACTTATGACAAGCACATAGAGTTAACTCTTGTCAATGCATTGTCATAAATCATATCAGTGCATATAATCTTTAGACCTGAGATAGCACAGTTATCTTGTATATAGGTGGTTTGAGTTTGATACTGCTTTCATACTTGTACCGTGTATGGGTATATGGGCATGTGTTGGCTCTTACTAGTTATATATGGAGGTACGTGTTGATCAAGATGGAATCTGTTCCTTTAAGTAAATAGGGATAAAATCCTATGTTTATTTAATTGTTCTTGATGTTTCAAGTTCCTAGCTAAGACAGATAGATTTAACCAGAAAAGAGTTTTTGATGAGAAAATCTTTTTAATCAAGAACTGGAATTAAAAGAGAACATAATATTCATAGCAAATGGAGTTTGACATAAACCATGACTCCAGCTTGAGTTGGGATTTTGTAACAGAGAGATTCTAGTGCATGGTAACATATGATTCTAGGTTCATTTAAGATAAACCTTATTACTGATTGGGTGGCCATGGCATGCTATGCTAGGTGTTAACCATGGTCTATGAGGTGCATAAAATGATTTAGAGAAATCATTTATGGTAAGAAAGAGTTCTGATGATATTAAGAGTTGATATCATATCTCATTGCCAATTAGTGATGAGCCTAGTAAGTCACACACATACACAAGTTATCACCTAATTAAATATGAATTAATTAATTAATTAAAGAGTTTAATTGATTAATTAAATAGGTTTGGTTTGCAATTAAATTGCAAAGCCCCTAGCATGACTTGAAACCAAATCTAGATTATTAGATGTATATGGGTAAGTTAAATTTATATTTAAAGTGTTTAAATATAAATTTAATTAATGAGAAATTAATTAATAAAGACTAATTAATTGATTTATATTTGATGTAAATTGATTAGAAGAAGAGAAATAATTATTTTGGGTTGAGAACTGAAAATTAAGACACAGGAAAATTTTGGTCATTTCACAGGGTGACATGTGGCACCATAAGATGGTGACATGGCATTACACATAAACTTGCCAAATGTTTTTAATCATGTAAGATGATTAAAATTAAGATTAAATATATGTTTGACACTTGGCACAATGTGATTGGATCAATTAAACCTAGAACCATTCAGAGAGTGACATGTGGCAAGGGTTTAATGTGTTGACCTAGATATATAAGTGTTGTTATGAAAGGAAAACAACACAACCAGCAGCTACTCCTCTTTGTGCTCCACCCAAAGGCTCCTCTCCCTCTCTTCTTCTTCATCTCTCATCAATTCCAAGAGATTAGCAAACAATCTCTTGAATTAAAAATACTAGAAATTGTTTCTAGTGTCTTGTTTACATCTTTAATCTCTTAAAAGGAAAAACTTGATTTTCTAATTAATAGAAAAAGCTTTAAAAGCTGTTCAAGGGCTGCCATAGGTGAACTTGTTATGGACAAGCTAGAGGGACTGAAGACGCATCCGAAAGGCACAAATACACTGCAGTGCATCAAGAGGATAGTGTATTTGTTCTTAATTTAAACGAGGATTCTAAAATTAATCTGATTAATTTTAAAATCTTAAATGGCAAATATAGATCCAAAAACTTATTAAAAGTATTTTAATATGTTGTTTATCATTGAAATAAAAAAGATAAAAATAAATCTTGTATGATACATGTGACCCTAGGTGAAAATTTTTGAATTCAATGGTATAAACTTGTGTTTTTCATGCTTTCACTCCTCCATAATGGTGGTACACCATTTCGGCAGCCATGGGAACTCAGCATATTTAGTTTGTTTTTACTTTTTAATTATAGTCTAAGATGTTGATGTAAGTGTTTATGTGTATAGAAATGATTTAGACAATGTATATTAAGAGTATGTGTAATGATGCACTTGGTTTTGGAAGCTTGAAAGCAATTTGAAGGAGATATTTTCCATGAGGTGAATTGGCAACTTTAAAGTGTGGTTAAAAATGTGTTGTTTCATGGTTTGGTTTATTAAATTATGTTGGTTATGGTGGCAGCATGTATATGTGTATAATAGATTGGAATTGGATATGTAAATGGGGTATGTTCATGTGGTTAAATTGAATAAATGGACTTTGGAAAATTCTGAGTGATAATGTGTATGTTGAGAATGGTTACAAGCTATCCAAAATGACCAAAATGTGTTGTTAAGTGTGTTAATAGTATGGAACAAACCAGAATTGGCATGAAAGAGTTAGCTTGGTAAGTATAGAATGTGTAATTGGTAAGTGATGAAGAATGTGTAGTAGGGCAGTGTATGTTTTAGCTTAGAACCTTAAGTGTGTGACTCCAATTGGTATGAGACCAATTGGAGGTGAAACTAGGCACAAAATGTGCCAACTTTCATGAAGGAAGCTTATCTAAATTTTTCCTAGAAGGTGACTTGAAAGATGACCAAATCTGGATTAGTGACTTGAAAGCCTGAAAATTGACCATTTGGGCAGTAGTTAGTATTTTGACCATAACTTACTCAAAACAGGTCCAAGTGACCTGAAATTTTTATCATGAATAGTTTAGACATAAATATACAATTCTTATGAAGACACCAAAGCCCATAAATGACTAGAACTAAGCCAAATAGCTTGCACAAGTTTAGGTACCAAAACTGACCTAACCAAAAGTGACCTAAAAATGACCTAAGCCCACTATTTTAGTGCATTCTGTCCAGCATTGGTAAATTGACCATATCTTGGTCTATACAACTCAAAATGACATGAAATTTTGCCCCACGTGCAATAAGGCATAGACATACAAGTTTGTAGTTTGGACTGAAACTCGAAAACTGAGGGAACTAAGTCATCCGGCAAGGTCAAAATGGTATACCGAAATCTAGTAAATTGCAATAAAATGCAATACACTTGAAAATGAATTTGGTAACATATACTAACACTAAAGGGCTATAAAATGTGACATATTGGTAACATTAAACCTAATTCACCTAGAGTGCATCAAGTGTCAATATTTTAGGTTGACTAAGAAAAATAATAGAATTCAATAAATTAATTATTAAGCCTTATTATTAGAGACAGTATAAATAAGTACTGAAACACTTCAAATTGTGTGTTTCAGTTAGCAAAGACTCAGGGAAGGGGAAGGAAACACTGAGTCAGGGCCAAGAGACATTTATTAGAGGTTTGTGCACAACAGTTGTTTCTTTTGAATTTTCAATTGAAATAAATTATGACAATTTGTCTGTTATTGTTTAAATTGTGAAAATCTGTTTGAATGACATTTGATGGATACTTATTTCTCGAAAAATATTGTAAATGGTTTGAAACCACAGCTATCATGTATATTGATTGAATTCCTCGCTACCTTGTCTAGTGGGATGAATTGACTTTGAATTCTCTCTCTAGCTGAAGTGTTGAGGTGTGTGCCTGTTAAGGATGAATATGATGAGTACTCATATTATTGCTAGCTAGCTATGTTATTCCTCACTAGCCATCGGCTTTTGGGATGAATTGGACTATGGAATCATGATTAAGTTATGTATATGATTTATTGATATTTATTGTGATATTGTGAAATGGAGTTTAAATTCTTTATGACATCCACTGTCTTTTGAATTTAACTATGATGTTAAGTGTCCACTGTTTATATGATTTATGGCTTATGGTTTTTAAATTGCATTTTCTTAATGTTGTGCACAACTGAGACATTGGCTCAGCGATAGCTTTTTCATTGTTGTCGCAAGTAGACAGACAGACAAAGCAGCAGAGTACGCTGCTTGTGCCACATTTTGAGATTTCGCCGGGTATATTGAGTATACCATATATTGTAGTTTTTGTTGTAATGTATGTACACTATATGTATATATTGTACTTGGTCTTGAGTAGTTGTAAACTAAAATTATAAATTATTTTAGCATGTAAAAATATTGTGACATATTTCTTTTATCTCATCTTTGGGAACACTGGAAAATTGATTGTTGAATTGAGTTGATAATGTTGAGAAAATTTATTGTGTTGAATAAATTATTGGAGTTGGGATTGAGGAATTATATATTTGAAGTGCTTTTTATAGGTTTTTGAAGAACTGTTTTATTCAAAATACAGATGGCACTCTGTCAAAATTTTTACAGAAATTATTAATACTTTAAATTTGTTATTTGGTTTCACTTTAGTAAAAGAAAATTTTTAACACCTGTCAATAGTGCTCACCACTTTGTAAAGAAGAAAATGTTTAAAATCCCTTGTAGTGTATTTAATGAGCTATCAGTAGGCGAAGTTTGGTAATTCATTAGGTGTACTACAGGATCATGTTATACCTTACAGAGGGGTAGGGTGTGACATGTTTTAGTGGTATCAGAGCTAGTTTTTAAATTGTATTTTTTACCTGTAATTTGAATATTCTTTCTTCATAGTACAACTGCTCAATGTTATTGTTTGATACATACAGTATATTACATTATAAATATGCACTAACAGGAGGAAATCTCCTTGTGTTATTTGTTCAGGAGGTCTAAGATCCTCAAATTGACTATGGAAGAAGGGGATCATTCAGTCGATCAATCTATAGAGGCTGAGGTACAAGGGGATGCCTAAGCCCTACACAATGTCAGTGGATCAGCCGCACCAGCCCCCTCAGTACCGCAGTTTCCTGCTCAGCTCGCTCAGCAGATGGCTGCAATGTTCCAACTGATGGCTAGTAACATGCCTACTCAAGTCCCACTATAGACACTAGTGGTACAACCACAGTCTTCAGCTAGGCAGTATGACAAGTTGAGTAAATATAGGGCTACTGAGTTCAAGGGGACAGTAGATCCTCTAGAGGCAGAACAATGGTTAGAGAGAATGGATAGGGTGTTCAAGAAACTACATTGTACAGAGGAGCTCAGATTTGAGTATTCGGTGTCACTACTATAGGGAAACACATATGACTGGTGGAAAACCATTCCTCATAGTTTGGTGGAACCCCCAGTACTAACCTGGGATGACTTTCTGCTGGAGTTCAGATAAAAATATGTCCTAGATGCCTATGTAGACCAGAAGCTACAGGATTTCTTAAGTCTAAAACAGGGAAGTAGGTCAGTGGCAGAATATGAAAGGGAATTTTCCCGCCTGAGCCACTATACAAGAAGTCTCCTTTCTACCAGTAGGGAAAGATGTAAGAGGTTTGAAACCAGCTTGAAGCCTAGTATCAGGCTGCAAGTGGTCGGATTCAAACATACTAACTTCTCTGAGCTTATTTCTCAAGCATTGGAATTAGAAAGAACTGAGTTAGAAGCGGCCCCAGAGAAAAAGAAATCTGAGAAGACAGAAAAAAAGAAAGAGGGGAAGTAAGTAGATCAGAGTTCCAGTGGTCCTACTGGGAAGAGAAAGAACTTTGGGGGATACAACAGAGGTAGTAAAAAATCTGGTAAGGGAAGATATTCGAAACAGAAACCTCCTCCATCAGGTTAGCAGAGTACCAGAAGTTCCTACCCTCCCTGCCAATGTGAAACTTGTGGTAGAAGCCAGGGTGGGCTATGCTACAAGGCCATAGGAGCCTATTATAACTGTGGAGGCACAGGACACTTTACCAAGGACTGCACCAGTGCCCGTAGAGTTGGGCCACCTCCTACTACTGCTGAAGGGTCAGTTTAGAATCCTGTCACTAACGGTTCGCAACCACCTAGCAGAGGTAGAGGAAGGGGTAGAGGTAGTCTAGCAGGTAGCCAAGGCACAGTGAATCAATCAGAGCAAGGCAGTGCTCCAGTCAGAGTCTACGCAATGAGACAGAGAGAAGAATAGAGACATCTAATATTGTGGCTGGTACCTTCTCAACTTTTAATCAAGATGTGTTTGTGTTATTTGATCCGGGTTCTACCCATTCCTATGTGAGTAGTAGCATAATTGATTGCATTGTTGTTCCGTGTGTGAAAATGAACTTTGAGGTGCTAGTAACAAGTCCTCTAGGACAAGAGGTCAGGGTCAATAGAATGTATAGGGATTGTCCTTTGGTGATCCAAGGACACACTTTTCTATCTGATCTCATTGAAATGCCCTTCAGAGATTATGATATCATCTTGGGCATGGATTGGTTAGCCAGGCATCATGCCATGATTGACTGTAGACTGAAGACAGTCACTTTTGGTCTTCCTCAGTACAGTAATGTGGTAATACATGGGGAGAGACAGCTATTGCCATCAAACATCATTTCAGCTGCACTAGCCAGAAAAATGATCAGAAATGGGTGTGAAGCATACTTGGCACATGTGGTAGACACTCAAGTGGGGAGTCCAGCATTGAGGGACATCCCTACAGTATATAACTTTCCAGATGTGTTTCCTGATGAATTGCTAGGATTTACCTCTAGAAAAAGAGGTGCAGTTTGAAATTAATGTTATGCCTGGTGTGGATCCAATCTCCATAACACCATATAGAATGGCACGAGCAGAGTTGAAGGAGTTGAAGGTATAGTTGCAAGAACTACTTGAAAAAGGCTTCATCCGCCCTAGTGTGTCACCTTGGGGAGCACCAGTATTGTTTGTTAAGAAGAAAGATGGTACTCTCCGCTTATGTGTTGACTATCGGCAGTTGAATAAGGTGACAATAAAGAACATATATCCATTGCCTCACATTGATGATCTGTTTGATCAGTTGAAGGGTGCAGCTGTATTCTCCAAAATTGATTTGCGATCTGGTTATTATCAATTGAAAGTGCAAGAGCAGAGTATTCCAAAAACTGCTTTCAGAACTCGATACGGCCACTATGAGTTTCTGGTAATGCCATTCGGATTAACTAATGTCACACCTCACCCCTCTGTAAGGCATGACATGATCCCGTAGAATACCTAATGAACTACCGAACTTCACCTACCGATAATTCATTAAGTACACTATAAGGGATTTTAAAACAATTTTCTTACATTTTGGAAGTGGTGAGCATTTTGGGAGGAATTAAAAACCATTTATTCAAAGTTTAAATACTAGTAAAAATTTTATCCATTTTAAATTTTGTCGCAAATTTTATAAAAATTTTGACAGAGTTCCGTTTGTATTTAGAGAAAACAGTTCTTCAAATACCTAAAAAAAAACACTTCCAATAATTTTCTCAAGTCCCAACCTCTAATTAATCTCAAATCAACTCAATTCAATTAACTTCAAAATAATTCCACAATCCAATCAAGTTTATCATCTCAAAAATATTTAATAACTCCATTCACAGTGCATAAAGTATGAAATTCACATGTACAAATATTAATTTACAAAAGGAAATCCAAAAATAATATTATTATAATTTATTTTACAACTGCTCAACTTTACATTGATACATACAATATTTCTATATTTACATCAAAATTAACTATGAGGGCATAATTTAATACCCGTACAAAAAGACTGGTGTAGTCCTCAATTTAATAGCAGCTCACTCTGCTGTTTTCTCCTTACTCTTATCTGCGACAGCAAAATAAGCTATGGCTGAGTATAAAAATACTCAGTGGTGCACAATAAAAATTTAAAATACAATACATAAATCATTCATTGCCAAAACACAATTGAAATATTTCTCAGTCACATTTCACAATTATCAAAACTCAGAATAACACAATTTAGTCAAATAATTTAATAAACACAGTGTTGCCAAAATCATACACAACTTAAGCCATGACAGAAAATTTTCGATCAATGCCATGTTGTACACCACGACAAAGCAATCTACAACCTCACTAATCGAAATCAATGAGGGAGGTGGCCAGCTAGCTAATGAGTACTCATCCGACTCAACCTCAACTGGCAAGCCAGAGAGGGAGGAAAATGAACGATCTCAACCCCATAAATGGAGGAGGAATAATGTGATACTGTCATGCTAAGTGTGAATACAAAAATCAATTCAAAATAATTTATTCAAATAATTTATGAGAAATCTGGTCAATTTTCAAAGTCATATTCACAATCATAAATGGCAACACAATTCATAATTAACTCAAAAAAAAATCAAATTTTCAAGAATCATATATTTAAACAAAAATTACTGTGCACAGACCTGACGTGAGTCGTCTCTAGGCCTTGACTCAGTCTCTCCGAGTTTCCAAGTCTTTTTCAGCTGAAACACACAGTTTCATAGTGTTTCAGTACCATAACTTAGCATAAATCCAAAAATAAATTTAACTTCACTTTTACCTAGCTCTAACGTGCTAAATTCGACGTTCTCAAAGTTTTTGTATTTCGGGTTACTATTCACTATACTATTCCAGTCAAATTGTTGACTTTCTAAGGCTTAATAGGTATGGAAACTCTAACTTCACCCACAGGTAACATTTTGGTCACTAAATTTGTTGGTTTTGGTCATTTTCTCATAGCTTAAGTCCTTTAGGCAAAATTGTCAAATTTTTAGTTTTGGTGTCCTAAGTTACACTATTCCATTGGTAATATTACTGTTGGAATTTGGCAAAACTTCCCTCATAGAAAATGTTCCTTATTGTCTTAAGTTTATTCTCATTTTTGAATCACCCCAATTGGAGTTTTGTATCTCAAGTTATGGCCATTAGAACCATGGCTGCCGGATTGGAAACAACCCAGATTTTATGGGCAATTTTGGTACTGGCAGTTTTGGGTCACCAACTTGGGGTGGCCAAATGACTTGTTTGCTGGCAGAATTTGGGATTGTGTTCTTCATGAAAGTTTTAGGTCTATATCTAATCTAACCACTGGTAAAATTTCAGGTCATTTGGACTTGCCTAGCTCGAGTTATGACCAAATGAACAAACACTGTTCATTTGGTCAGTTTGTACAGGGCAGCCTGCACTTTTCCAACTTTGGTCAATTTGTTCACTAGGTTTTAGTCACTTTTTGGGCATGATTCATAAATGAAAATTGTGTCATTTTGTGTCTATTTTCATCCCCAATTGGTCCCATATTAATTGGACTTGTAAAATTTCATTTTTGGTCCTTCAAAGCTGATTTGGTCATGCTGCCAGCAGCATGACCACACTCCCTCCGAATTTAACTTTAATTCCAATCACTCCAACACAACTCATTTGGTCATAAATGACCATTTTTCACTTCACAATAGGTCCAAGACACCATTTACTCATTTCTTACATTTTTGTTTCATAAACCCTAAGTCCCAAAACCCTAACTTACTAAATTGTTGCATTTAACGACATTTAATGCTTTTAATCCTAACCATTCAACTAAATAAAGTTTCTAACTCATTTAAATCCATCAAACCATGCATGTCACACCCTACCCCTCTGTAAGGCATAACATGATCCCGTAGTATACCTAATGAATCACCAACTCCATCTACTGATAACCCATTAAGTACACTACAAGGGATTTTAAAAACTTTTCTTACTTCTTTTACAGTGGTGAGCACTATTTACAGGTGTTAAAAACCTTTTTGAACTGAAGTGATAGAACTAACACATTTGAATTATTTGGAATTTCTATAAAAATTTTGGCAGAGTGCCATCTGTATTTTGGATAAAACAGTTCTTCAGAAAACCTGTAAAAAGCACTTCAAAATTTTTCCAAATCTCAACTCCAACATATTTCTCAACACAACATATTTCTTAACTCAAATCCACAGTGATTTTTCAAAGACTGCGATACAAGAAATATAATACAATTTTTACCAGCCAAAATAACTCATAATTATTTTACAACTTCAAGGTACAATTTGAATTTACAACTGCTCAAAACCAAAAACAATAAGTACATACAGTGGTCATACATTATAGTACAAAATGCAAAATGTTGGTATACTCATTATACCCGGTAATCTCTCGCTGGAGGTACTAGCAGCCTAGTCTGCTGCCCTGTCTGTCTACTGCATGACAATAAAAAGCTATCACTGAGACGATGTCTCAGTGGTGCACAACATTAACCAAATACAATTTAAATCACAATTCATAAATCATATAAATAGTGGATACTTAAAACCATAGTAAATTTCAAGACAGTAATTGTCAACAAGAATTTAAACTCCATTTCTCAATATCATAATAAATTTCAATAAGTCAGATCATGGTTGAATTCAAAAGACAGTATATGTCAATAAGAGTTTAAATTCATTTCACAATCTCACAATACATATCAATAAACCACACACAGCTTAATCATGTTCCAAAGTTCAATTCGTCCCAAAAGCCGATGGCTAATAAGGTATTCAATTCGTCCCAAAAGTCGATGACTAATGAGGAATAACATAGCTATCTAGCAAAAATATGAGTACTCATCCAATTCGTCCTCAACAGGCACACACCTCAACACTTCAGCCAGAGAGGGAATTCAATTCGTCCTACTAGACAAGCTAGCGAGGAATACAATCAATATACATGATAGCTGTGGTTTCAAACCATTTCCAATACTTTTCAATCAATAAGTATCCATCAATATCATTCAAATAATTTCTCACAGTTTCAAACCATTTACAATGCTTTTCAAGCAATAAATATCCATTCAAACACATTTCCACAATTTAAAACAATAATGTACAATTAGTCATAATTCATTTCAATTGAAAAATTCAAAAGAAATAGTTGTTGTGCACAAACCTTTGATAATTGTCTCCTGGTCTAGACTCAGTGTTTCCTTCCCTTTTCCTGAGTCTTTACTAACTGAGAAACACAATTTGAAGTGTTTCAGTACAAAATTAAATTGTCTCTAATGATAATGTTCGATAAGTAATTCACTGAAAGCTATTATTTGCTTAATCACCTAATATACCGACCCTCGATGCGTTCTAAGTAAATTAGGTTTTAGTGTCACTAATATGTCACATTCGATAGTGTTTTAGGGTTGGTACACGTTACCAATTTCATTTCCTTGTTTAGTGCATTTTATTGCAAATTGCTGTATTCCGGTATACTAGTTTGACCTAGCCGGAAGACCTAGTTCCCTCGGTTTTCGAGTTTCGGTCAAAACTACAAACTTGTAGATTTATGTCTTATGGAACGCGGGGCAAAATTTTAGGTCATTCTGAGTTATGTAGACCGAGTTATGGTCATTTTACTATTGCTGGTCAAATGGCATCAAATTTGGTCATTTTAGGTCAACTTTGGTCAACTTTGGTTCGGCCAGTTTTTGGACCCAAACTTGTGCAAGCTGTTTGACTTGCTTATGGTCATTTCTAGGCTTTGGTGTCTTCATAAGACTTGTATATATGGGTCTTAACTATTCATGGTTAAAATTTCAGGTTAATTGGACCTGTTTTGAGTGAGTTATGGCCTAAACACTAACTGCTGCCCAATTGGTCAATTTTTAGGCCTCATTTGCACTTAATCCGAATTGGTCATTTTTCATGCTACCTTGCAAAGCAGAATTTTGGTATGCTTTCTCAATGAAAATTGGCACATTTTGTGCCTAGTTTCACCTCCAATTGGTCTCATACCAATTGGAGTTACACATTTAGAGTTATAGGCCAAAATGAACACTGTCCTTAATTACCTTGCTTAAACATGTAGCAATTGCACATTTACCTTACCATAAATCCACTCCTCAACCCAATTCTGTTTTGGTACATTACCAAAACCATTTACCACTTCACTTTAAAGTCACTTTGGGCAGAATACAAACATCCTCAATACACCAAATAAAACTCTAATTCATAAAGTCTAAATACAACCACAAATACACATAAACACTACTCATTATTTCATACAATTTCCACAACTAATTTATATACATATCCATCAATCCTCAATGTCATAATTCTGCCAATATCTTCATGAATTCATACATTCATCATGGAGTCTCAAGGCTGCCGAAATGATCCACCTTGCCAAAGTTTCACATAATTTCCTCAACTTCAATTTCAAATGCACAATTACCATTACATATGGAAATAACTTACTAGGACATTAAATCACCCTACTCAACATAATTTCCCATCAAATAATGTAAGAATACTTCATCAAATATAGAACTCCATGGCTGTCCAAAATTGGACATATCAAGAACTCCTCAAAACTTAAAAATTCCTTCACAAAGCACACACCCATAACATGTATACCTTTCTTTGCTATTATTTTTCCTTTGTTTTTCTTGTGTTTCCTCTTCTTGTATTTCATTATTTTGTCTCCTCACTCATAACAAAGTGTAGTTCTAGGCATCCTAACTGTCCGGACAACACTGGTCACTGGAACAGTAGAACGCACTACCGAACATAGGGGTGTTATAATGCAAATCATACTCCCATCACCTACTGGCCAAAAATTCAGTTTAGTCCCTCACACATATTTTTATTTCATTTTGAGTTTATTTACAAGTTCTTGATGCCATACATACACTAATTAAACTAAAAATTTGAAGTTTGCATTACTAACCTTGCTTGGAGGGTTTTTAGGCTTCCCTTTCTTCAATTCTTTCTTCTTCTTTTTAGTCTCTAATGTTTCCTCAACATGTAAGAAGAATTTTTTGTGTTGGGACTTTGTGAATTCATGGGATAGAGTAGGGAAATTCAAGCTTCCTTTCCCTTCACAATGGTGGAACAAGTGAAAGAATGGGAAGAGAGAGGTGAGGCAGTAAGTTTGGTAAGGAAGATGACTTGATTTTTCTTTTCTTTTCTTTTCTTTTATTTATTTTAACTTATGGAAGACCCCAAAATCCCATTTAATTTAATTTATTAATTATTACTTTTATGACATCATGCATGATGTCATGCATGATGTCATCTCCCTACACTTTTTCTTTTTCTCTTTTTTTTTATTTATTTTTCTATTAGTTCTTTAATTTAATTCCCAACTACGAAATTTTCTTTTCTCCGATTTTATTTGACAGTTAGGTCAGGAGTCAGCTCTCGGGGTCAATTAACCAAATTGCCCCTCGCTAATTCATCCCAGTTTGCAAATAATTCAATATTTTTTCGGCTCCCTGACCTAATTATTTGACTGACTTAACAGTCCTTTTTCGTGATTTTCTCTTTTCCACTGTGTTCATAAGGGTCCTAAGGACCGCAGCGTCACATTTTACAGTTCGAAATTTGAGTTTAAAATGACTTCGCAATCGTTCCCGAAAAGGTCACTCATCGCTGCGACTCTCGGCTCGTTTAACCTCTTATGTTCTGTTTTTCTTATTTATACTTAACTAATTGAACATTACTAACTATTTATGTTTATGGCTTCTCTAATTGATTTAAGTGTGGTTCTAACCCCCTTAATTATCCGGACCGACTCTGATCACCGGAACAGTGAAATATACCAGGCTATACCAATAGGGGTGTTACAACTAATGCTCCAGCTGCTTTTATGGATTTAATGAACACAATCTTCAGACCATATCTCGACCAGTTTCTGGTGGTGTTTATTGATGATATTTTGATATATTCAAGGAATGCAGAGGAGCATGATAGACATCTGCGGATTGTACTGCAGACTTTAAGGGAGAAACAACTATACGCTAAATTGTCGAAATGTGAATTTTGACTGAAAAAAATCTCTTTCTTGGGACATGTTGAATCAGCTGAAGGGATCAAGGTAGATTCCAACAAGGTAGAAGCTATCCTTCATTGGAAGCCACCCAGGAATATCACAGAAATTCACAGTTTTCTGGGTTTAGCTGGATATTATCACCGATTTGTGAAAGGGTTCTCTATGTTGGCTTCTCCATTGACCAAGCTGCTTAGGAAAGATGTAAAATTTCAGTGGACAGATAAATGCCAGCAAAGTTTTGATGAGTTGAAGAGGTGTTTGACTGAAGCTCTAGTCCTTACTTTACCTACACTAGGTAAAGAATACACAGTTTATAGTGATACTTCTCACACTGGGTTAGGCTATGTATTGATGCAAGATCGGAATGTCATTGCTTATGCATCACGCCAGCTAAAACCGCATGAGAGGAACTACCCAACACATGATTTGGAGCTTGCAGCTATTGTTTTTGCTCTGAAGATCTGGAGACACTATTTGTATGGGGGGAAATGCTACATTTACACAGATCACAAGAGCTTAAAGTACTTGGGTACCCAGAAGGAATTGAACTTGAGATGGTTAGAACTGATTAAAGACTATGATTGCTTAATAGACTATCAGCCAGGGAAAGCAAATGTGGTGGCTGACTCCTTAAGTCGTAAGATTATGGCAAGTCTCAGAGTTTCTCCTTTATCCATGGTACTTAAGTTGAAAGCACAGCATGCCAGTTTGGAGATTAATGATGAGGGACAGACAGTAGTTACATGGTATGTACAGCCAGTATTGATTGATCAGATCAGAATGGCTGCTCAGAATGATGAAAAATATCAGAAGCTACTGAAAGAAGTTCAGCAGGGCAAGAAACCTGAATTCTCTATGAGAGATGATGGCTTACTACTACATTAGGGCAAAATGTGCATTCCTAATGATATGGAATTAAGACAGATCATTTTGAAGGATGCACATGAGTCTCCTTTTGCTATGCATCCTAGTGGAACTAAAATGTACAGAGGGCTAAAAGAGCATTACTGGTGGATGGGTATGAAAAGGGATGTAGCTAATTTTGTTTCCAAATGCCAAACTTGTCAGCAAGTGAAGGTAGAACATCAAGTACCAGCTAGTTTGTTACATCCATTACCAGTACCAAAGTGGAAATAGGAATGGATAACTATGGATTTTGTGATGGGACTTCCGAGGACATAGAATAGTCATGATGCAGTATGGGTTATAGTTGATAGACTAACCAAGTCTGCTCACTTTTTGCCAGTCTGGATGGACTATAGCCTGGAAAGATTGGCCAAATTGTACATAAATGAGATTGTAAGACTGCATGGAGTGCAAGTATCAATTGTATCTGACAGAGATCCTAGGTTCACTTCTACATTCTGGGGTAGTCTTCAGAGAGCCCTAGGAACTAGATTGAACTTCAGCACAACATTCTACCCATAGACAGATGGCCAATCTGAGAGGGTAATTCAAATATTGGAGGATATGCTATGGGCTTGTGTGATTGAGTTTGAAGGTAGTTGGGATATACATTTACCTTTCATTGAGTTTGCTTATAACAATAGCTACCAATCAAGCATTGGGATGCCTCCATATGAAGCTTTGTATGGCAGGAAGTGCAAAACTCCCCTATGTTGGGATGAAGTAGGTGAAAGGAAGATGATTGGGCCAGAAATTGTTCAGTAGACAGAGGAAAAGATGAGATTGATCAGAGATTGACTCAAGGGTGCATCAGACCATCAAAAGTCCTAAGTTGATCTGAAGAGAAGAGACATTGAATATGCAGTGGGTGAGGTATTCGTTAAAGTTTCTCCTTGGAAGATGATTATGAGATTTGGCAGAAAGTGGAAACTGAGTCCTCGCTTCATCAGACCATATGAGGTTCTGGAAAGAGTGGGTCCTTTGGCATATCGGTTAGCATTACCTCCAGAGCTTGAAAGGATACACAGTGTCTTCCATGTGTCCATGTTAAGGAGGTATAGATCTAACTCATCTCATGTTCTATCAGTTAAAGAGATTGAGGTAAATCCAGACCTCTCATATGAGGAAGAACCTATAGAAATTCTGGCATATGAGGTGAAGCAGCTGAGGAATAAACAGATAGACCTGGTTAAAGTGTTGTGGAACCATCATTCAGACTAGGAAGCTACTTGGGAACGTGAAGAGGGCATGAGGAGACAGCACTCGCAGCTGTTCAGAAACTGATGCCAGGTAAAATTTTGAGATGAAATTTATTTTAAGGGGGGGAGAATTGTAACACCCCTATGTTCGATAGTGTGTTCTACTATTCCGATGACCAGTGTTGTCCGGACAGCTAGGATGCCTAGAACTACATTTACAAGTAGTGAGGAGACATAAAATAATGAAATACAAGAAAGAAAAATACAAGAAAAACAAATAAAAAATAATAGCAATAAAATGAAACTAAGTTAAATGAGCCAGCACCGCAGCGATGGGTGACCGCAAGGGGAAGTTACGGCGCATGCAATAGCCGACCCCAGGACTGCAGGGAACCCTAGGAATTTAGTTTCGAGACATAATTAAAGACTTATTGAAGTATAAATTTAATTAGAAATATCAAAGAAAAATTAATTAATTAGTACAAAGAAAAACGAGAAATCGAGAAAACGACAAAACTCGGTGTTACCAAAAAATCGGGAATGCAACCCGAATAGGGGCATTGTGGTCAATTGACACCCTGAGTTGCCTTTTGACCTAAATGTCCATTAAAAATAAATGATATTAAACCTTGGAAATGTCATGAAAATTATAATGGTGGTCCATAATTTAAATAGTGAAAGAAAAGAGGTTAAATGTAGGAATTATGAAAATTTTGATTAAACAAACATTATAATTGATTTTAGTGCTCCACTAACATCTTCAAAGTGGACCATTAAGCAGATTTGTGGTAGAATATTCCTTCATCTTCTTCATTTAGCAAACCAGCCGAAAACTACTTGGGAAAGAAAACTCCATTGCCATTTGGTTGAGCTCCATGCAAACCCCTTGGAGCCATCCTTTCCACTAAGTCCTTTCTTTAAAGTTAATCCTTATGTTGTAAGGAAGATTTTGGTAGTAATTTTAAGGAGGTTTAGTGAAGTTTTGATCAAGCTTCAAAGGTGGTAAGTGTGTATTTTCCATTCTTGTTTCATTAAACTTTGAGTGGATGTTGTGGTGAGTTATTTTGTGGAAGAAGTTTTGAAGTTTGATGATTTAATGGTGGTACACCATTTTGGCAGCCATGGGAACTCAGCATATTTAGTTTGTTTTTACTTGTTAATGGTACTTTAAGATGTTGATGTAAGTGTTTATGTGTATAGAAATGATTTAGACAATGTATATTAAGAGTATGTGTAATGGTGCACTTGGTTTTGGAAGCTTGAAAGCAATTTGAAGGAGATATTTTCCGTGAGGTGAATTAGCAACTTTAAAGTGTGGTTAGAAATGTTTTGTTTCATGGTTTGGTTTATTGAATTATGTTGGTTATGGTGGCAGCATGTATATGTGTATAATAGATTGGAATTGGATATGTAAATGGGGTATGTTCATGTGGTTAAATTGTATAAATGGACTTCGGAAAATTCTGAGTTATAATGTATATGTTGAGAATGGTTACAAGCTATCCAAAATGACCAAAATGTGTTGTTAAGTGTGTTAATGGTATGGTACAAACCAGAATTGGCATGAAAGAGTTAGCTTGGTAAGTATAGAATGTGTAATTGGTAAGTGATGAAGAATGTGTAATAGGGCAGTGTATGTTTTAGCTTAGAACCTTTAGTGTGTGACTTCAATTCGTATGAGACCAATTGGAAGTAAAACAAGGCATAAAATGTGTCAACTTTCATGAAGGAAGATTGCCTAAATTTTGCCTAGAAGGTGACTTGAAAAATGACCAAATCCGGATTAGTGACTTGAAAGCTTGAAAATTAACCATTTGGGTAGCAGTTAGTTTTTTTACCATAACTTACTCAAAACAGGTTCAAATGACCTGAAATTTTTACTATGAATAGTTTAGACATAAATCTACAATTCTTATGAAGACACCAAAGCCCAAAAATGACCAGAATGAAGCCAAATAGTTTGCACAAATTCAGGTACCAAAACTGGCCGAACTAAAAGTGACCTAAAAATGACCTAAGGCTACCATTTCAGTGCATTCTGTCCAGCATTGGTAAATTGACCATATCTTGGTCTATGCAACTCAGAATGAACTGAAATTTTCTCCCGCATGCAATAGGACATAGACCTGCAAGTTTGTAGTTTGGACCGAAACCGAAAACCGAGGGAATTAGGTTATCCGGTTAGGTCAAAATGGTATACCGAAATCCGGTAAATAGCAATAAAATGCAATACACTTGAAAATAAATTTGGTAACATATACCAACACTGAAGGGCTGTAAAATGTCACATATTGGTAAAATTAAACCTAATTCACCTAGAGTGCATCGAGGGTCAACATTTTAGGTTGACTAAGGAAAATAATAGAATTCAATAAATTAATTATTAAGCCTTATTGTTAAACACAGTTTTAAATGAGTACTGAAACACTTCAAATTGTGTGTTTCAGTTAGCAAAGACTCAGGGAAGGGGAAGGAAACACTGAGTCAGGGCCAAGAGACATTTATGAGAGGTTTGTACACAACAGTTGTTTCTTTTGAATTTTCAATTGAAATAAATTATGACAATTTGTCTGTTATTGTTTAAATTGTGAAAATATGTTTGAATGATATTTGATGGATACTTATTTCTTGAAAAACATTGTAAATGGTTTGAAACCACAGCTATCATGTATATTGATTGAATTCCTCGCTAGCTTGTCTAGTGGGACGAATTGACTTTGAATTCCCTCTATGGCTGAAGTGTTGAGGTGTGTGCCTGTTGAGGACGAATAGGATGAGTATTCATATTATTGCTAGCTAGCTATGTTATTCCTCACTAGCCATCGGCTTTTGGGACGAATTGGACTATGGAATCATGATTAAGGTGTGTGTATGATTTATTGATATTTATTTTGATATTGTGAAATGGAGTTTGAACTCTTTGTGACATTCACTGTCTTTTGAATTTAACTATGATGTTAAGTATCCACTGTTTATATGATTTATGGCTTATGGTTTTTAAATTGCATTTTCTTAATGTTGTGCACCAATGAGACATTGGCTCAGCGATAGCTTTTTCATTGCTGTCGCTGGTAGACAAACGGACAGAGCAGCAAAGTAAGCTGCTTGTGCCACATTTTGAGATTTCGCTCGATATATTGAGTATACCATATATTATAGTTTTTGTTGTAATGTATGTGCACTGTATATATATATTGAACTTGGTCTTGAGCAGTTGCAAACTAAAATTATAAATTATTTTGGCTTGTAAAAATATTGTGACATATTTCTTTTATCTCGTCTTTGGGAACACTGGAAAATTGATTGTTGAATTGAGTTGATAATGTTGAGAAAATTTACTGTGTTGAACAAATTATTGGAGTTGGGATTGAGGAATTATATATTTGAAGTGCTTTTTACAGGTTTTTGAAGAACTGTTTTATTCAAAATACAGATGGCACTTGCCAAAATTTGTACAGAAATTATTAATACTTTAAATTTGTTATTTGGTTTCACTTCAGTAAAAGAAAATTTTTAACACCTGTCAATAGTGCCCACCACTTTGTAAAGAAGTAAGAAAAAGTTTAAAATCCCTTGTAGTATATTTAATGAGCTATCAGTAGGTAAAGTTTGATAATTCATTAGTTATACTACGGGATTATGTTATGCCTTACGGAGGGGTAGGGTGTGACAGAACACTGATAAATTGGAGACCAGATCAGAAAAGGGTGGATTTGTTGGATATTCAAAAGATAGTTTTGGATATTATTTTTATTTGCCTACATCACAAAAGGTTGTGGTGAGTAGAGATGCCACATTTCTTGAACAACAGTTTGTTTAAGAAGGAGGCAAAGGAAGGCAAATAGAGTTGGAATTGGATAATTCTGACCAACCAACAGATCAAATAGATATAGATCC
The DNA here is from genome assembly GCF_030052815.1 of Hevea brasiliensis. Lineage (NCBI taxonomy): Eukaryota > Viridiplantae > Streptophyta > Magnoliopsida > Malpighiales > Euphorbiaceae > Hevea > Hevea brasiliensis. The sequence goes on along the minus strand of NC_079494.1, from coordinate 59,360,523 downwards.
ATCTAGTCAACCTATACCTATTGATGAAACATCTACAACTGTTCCTTGTAGAACAACCAGGGTATCTCACCCACTAGTGAGATATGGTTTCCTTCATGAAGAAGACCAAGAGTTGTCTACTTATGAAGAAATAGATCATAGAGATGATCCAGTTACCTATGAAGAAGCTATATCAGATATAAACTCTTCAAAATGGATTGATGCTATGAAATCCGAGATTGATTCAATGTATAAGAATCAAGTTTGAGATCTTGTTGACCCACCTGAAGGTATTGTGTCTATTGGGAACAAATGGATTTTCAAGAAGAAAATTGGTTCTGATGGAAAGGTAGAGACTTATAAAGTAAGGCTAATAGCAAAAGGGTTTCGCCAAAGGTAAGGAATCGACTATAAGGAGACTTTCTCGCCTGTTGCCATGGTTAAATCAATTAGGATTCTATTAGCAATAGCTGCATACTATGATTATGAGATTTGGCAAATGGATGTCAAAACAGCTTTTCTCAATAGATACATTGAAGAAAACATTTGCATGGAACAACCTAGGGGTTTTTAAATCCCAAGATGGTTCCAAAGTGCGCAAGCTAAAGCGATCCATTTATGGGTTAAAACAAGCTTCGAGGAGTTGGAACATCCATTTTGATGAAGCCACTAAGTCATGTGGTTTTGTCAAAAATGAGGATGAGCCATGTCTATATAAGAAGGTTAGTGATAGTGTGATAACTTTCCTTGTCTTATATGTGGATAATATTCTGTTGATAAGTAATGACACAAGTATGTTGACAACTGTGAAGATATGGTTGTCAAATACATTCTCCACGAAAGACTTAGTGGAGGCAACCTATATTCTTGGGATTTGCATTTATAGAGATAGAGTGAAAAGAATAATTGGTTTATCCCAAAGTTTATACTTGGAAAAGGTGTTAAAGAGGTTTAACATGCTTGATTCCAAGAGAGGATTGTTACCAGTGAGACATGGTATCCACTTTTCTAAAGAGATGTCTCCAAATACACCTGAAGAAAGAGACAAAATGGCCAGGATTCCATATGCTTCGGCCATTGGAAGTTTAATGTATGCAATGTTGTGTATTAGGCCGGATATCGCATATGCTGTTAGTTTGACTAGCAGGTATCAATCCAATCCAGGTTTGGAACATTGGATAACTGTCAAGAACATCTTTAAGTACTTGAGAAGAACTAAAGATTTATTCTTGATTTATGGAGATGGTGACGTGCAATTGGATGGTTACACTGATTCTGATTTTCAATCAGATATTGATGATAGAAAGTCTACCTCTGAATATGTGTTCATTTGTAATGGAGGTGCAGTTAGTTGGAAGAGTTCCAAATAGAGTATGATTATAGATTCCACTACCGAGGCTGACTATATTGCTACATCAGATGCTACAAAGGAAGTTGTTCGGATAAAGAAGTTTGTGACAGAACTTACAGTAGTTCCTTCCATTGAGTCAGCAGTTCCACTTGACTGTGACAACAATGGAGTAGTCATACAGGCTAAGGAACCCCAGTCTCACCAGAAATCTAAACACATGAAAAGCACTATCACATTATCAAAGAAATAGTTGGGCAAAGCGATACAGCCATGTAGAAAAAAGCATAAGCTAAAAATCCAGTTGATCCATTCACTAAGCCTTTGTCACAAGCTCAGTTAGACCGACATCTTGAGAAGATGGGTCTAAGGTATTGTAATGAATGGCTCTAGTGCTAGTGGGAGATTGTTAGTAGTATGCCCTAGAGCATATCATTTAGTTTGTATCTTATATATATTTTATTAATAAAAGGCATTTTCACATTTCCATTTGCATAATATATTTATATGTAATAGAAAAGGTCCATTGATATTTTGTTAGAAATTCTATTCTTAAGTTATTAAGAATATAAGTGACAGTATTTCTAGCACAAAGTATCATAAATAGGTTCACAATCGAGGATACTTCACAATAAGGACATGACTTATCCAGAAAGATTGTATTCATGTTTGTTCTCAAGTTATTTATATGAGATATAAATAAGATAGAATGGTGAGTCTCATGCCATATAACAAACATGATAGGCACTTATACATGATAAGTAGGCTGAACAAGTGACATTTATGACAAGCTCATGGAGTTTACTCTTGTCAATGTATTGTCATAAATCATATTAGTACATATAATCTTTAGACCTGAGATAGCATAGTTATTGAAGGAACGGAAGCGTGAAAAACACAAGTTTATACCACTGAATTCAAAAATTTTCACCTAGGGTCACATCTATCATGCAAGATTTATTTTTATCTATTTGATTTCAATGATAAACAACGTATTAAAACTCTTTAAATATGTTTTTGGATTTACATTTTCCATTTAAGATTTTAAAATTAATCAGATTAATTTTAGAACCCTAGATTAAATCAAGAACGATTACACTAACCTCTTGATGCACTGCAGCATGTCTGCGCCTTTGAGATTCGTCTTCAGGACACCAGATGTTGTCCCTCTAGCTTGTCCACACTAAGAACACCTATGGCAGCCCTTGAACAGCTTCTAAAGCTTTTTCTATTAAATAAAAATTCAAGTTCTGCCTTTTAAGAGATTAGAGATGAAAACAGGACACTAGAAACAATTTCTAGTGTTCTTAATTCAAGAGATTGATGGCTAATCTCTTTGAATTGATGAGAGATGAAGAAGAATAGATGAAAAGCCTCAAAGTGGCATGAAAAAAGAGAGGAGTGGCTGCTGGTTGTTTTTTTTTTTTTTTTATAACAACACTTAAATAGCTAGGTTAACACATTAAACTCTTGCCACATGTCACCCTTTGATTAGCTCTAGGTTTAAGTGACCCAATCACATTGTGCCAAGTGTCAAACCTATATTTAATCTTGATTTTAATCATCTTACATGATTAAAAAAAACATTTGGCAAGCTTATGTGTAATCCCATATGTCACCATCTCATGATGCCACGTGTCACACTGTGAAATGACCAAAATGCCCCTGTGTCTTAATTTTGAGTTTTTAACCCAAAATAATTATTTTTCTTCTTCAAATCAATTTATATCAAATATAAATTAATTAATTAATCTCTATTAACTAATTTCTCATTAATTAAATTCATATTTAAACACTTTAAATATAAATTTAACTTATACTATACATCCAATAATCTAGATTTGGTTTCAAGTCATGCTAGGGACTTTGCAATTTAATTGCAAACCAAACCTATTTAATTAATCAATTAAACTCTTTAATTAATTAATTAAATCATATTTAAATAGGTGATAACTTGTGTATGTGTGTGACTTACTAGGCTCATCACTAATTGGCAATGAGACATGATATCAACTCTTAATATCATCAGAACTCTTTCTTACCATAGATGATTTCTCTAAATCATTTTATGAACCTCATAGACCATGGTTAACACCTAGCATAGCATGCCATGGCCACCCAATTAGTAATAAGGTTTACCTTAAATGAACCTATAATCATATGTTACCATGCACTAGAATATCTCTGTTACAAAATCCCAACTCAAGCTGGAGTCATGGTTTATGTCAAACTCCATTTGCTATGAATATTATGTTCTCTTTTAATTCCAATTCTTGATTAAAAAGATTTTCTCATCAGAAACTCTTTTCAGAATAAATCTATCTGTCCTGGCCAGGAACTTGAAACATCAAGAACAATTAAATGAACATAGGATTTTATCTCTATTTACTTAGAGGAACAGATTCCATATTGATCAATACCTACCTCCATATATAACTAGTAGGAGCCAACAGATGTCCATATACCCATCAAAGTACAAGTATGAAAGCAATATCAAACTCAAACTACCTATATACAAGATAACTGTGTTATCTCAGGTCTAAAGATTATATGCACTGATATGATTTATGACAAAACATTGATAAGAGTAAACTCCATGTGCTTGTCATAAGTGTCACTGGTTCGGCCTACTTATCATTTATAAGTGCCTATCATGTTTGTTATATGGCATGAGACTCACCATTCCATCTTATTTATATCTCATATAAATAACTTGGGAACAAACACGAATACAATCTTTCTGGATAAGTCATGTCCTTATTATGAAGTATCCTCGATTGTGAACCTATTTATGATACTTTGTGCTAGAAATATTATCACTCATATTCTTAACAACTTAAGAATAATATTTCTAACAAAATATCAATGGACCTTTTCTATTACACATAAATATATTATGTAAACAGAAAAGTGGAAATGCCTTTTATTAATAAAAATATGTACAAGAAACATACTAAATGATATGCTCTAGGGCATACTACTAACAATCTCTCACTAGCACTAGAGCCATTCATTACAATATCTTAGACCTATCTTCTCAAGATGTCGGTCTAACTGAGTCTATGACATAGGCTTAGTGAATGGATCAGTTGGCTTTTCAGCTGATGCTATTTTCTGCATGGCTATATCGCATCGCCCAACTATTTCTCTGATAATGTGGTAGCGCCTTTCTATTTATTTGGATTTCCGGTGAGACCTTGGTTCCTTAGCCTCTATGACTGCTCCATTATTGTCACAGTGTAGTGGAACTGCTGACTCAATGGAAGGAACTACTGTAAGTTCTATTACAAACTTCTTTATCCAAGCGACTTCCTTCTGACATCGATGCGACAATATACTCGACCTCTGTAGTGGAATCTGCGGTTGTGCTCTGTTTGGAACTCTTCCAAGTATCGCACCTCCATTACAAATGAACACATATCCAGAGGTAGACTTTCTATCATCGATATCTGATTGGAAATCAGAATCAGTATAACCATCCAATTGCAAGTCTCTACCTCCATAAATCAAGAATAAATCCTTAGTTCTTCTCAAGTACTTAAGGATATTCTTGACAGCTATCCAGTGTTTCAAACCTGGATTGGATTGATACTTGCTAGTCAAACTAACAGCATATGCGATATCTGGCCTAGTACACAACATTGCATACATTAAACTTCCAATAGCCAAAGCATATGGAATCCTGGCCATCTTATCTCTTTCTTCAGGTGTCTTTGGAGACATCTCTTTAGAAAGATAGATACCATGTCTCACTGGTAACAATCCTCTCTTGGAATCAAGCATGTTAAACCTCTTTAACACCTTTTCCATGTATAGACTTTGGGATAAACCAATTATTCTTTTCACTCTATCTCTATAGATGCGAATCCCAATAATATAGGTTGCCTCCCCTAAGTCTTTCATGGAGAACGTATTTGACAACCATACCTTTATAGTTGTCAACATACCTGTGTCATTACCCATCAACAGTATGTTATCCACATATAAGACAAGGAAAGTGATAGCACTGTCACTAACCTTCTTATATACACATGGCTCATCCTCATTTTTGATAAAACCAAAGGATTTAATGGCTTCATCAAAACGGATGTTCCAACTCCTTGAAGCTTGTTTCAACCCATAAATGGATCGCTTTAGCTTGCATACCTTGGAACCATCTTGGGATTCAAAACCCTAAGGTTGTTCCATGAAAATGTTTTCTTCAATGTATCCTTTGAGAAAAGCTGTTTTGACATCCATCTGCCAAATCTCATAATCACAGTATGCAGGTATTGCTAATAAAATCCTAATTGATTTAAGCATGGCAACAGGCGAGAAGGTCTCCTCATAGTCGATTCCTTGCCTTTGGTGAAACCCTTTCGCTACTAGCCTTGCCTTATAGGTCTCTACCTTTCCATCAGAACCAATTTTCTTCTTGAAAACCCATTTGTTCCCTATAGGTACAATGCCTTCAGGTGGGTCAACAAGATCCCAAACTTGATTCTTATACATGGAATCAATTTCGGATTTCATAGCATCAATCCATTTTGAAGAGTCTATATCTGATATAGCTTCTTCATAGGTAAGTGGATCATCTCCATGATCTACTTCTTCATGAGTAGACAACTCTTGTTCTTCTTCATGAAGAAAACCATATCTCACTGGTGGGTGAGATACCACAGTTGTTCTACGAGGAACAGTGTAGATGTTTCATCAACGGGTATAGGTTGACTAGATGGATCTATATCCATCGATGCATTGGTTGGTCAAAATTCTCCAATTCTAACTCTATTTGCCTTCCTTTGCCTCCTTCTTGAACAAACTGTTGTTCAAGAAATGTGGCATCTCTACTTATCACAACCTTTTGTGAAGTAGGCAAATAAAAATAATATCCAAACTATATTTTGGATATCCAACAAATCGACCTTTTTCTGATCTGGTCTCCAATTTATCAGTGTTTAGCTTTTTGATATAAGCTGGATAATCTCAAATCTTAACATGCTTAAGACTTGGTTTTCTTCCATGCCATATCTCATAAGGTGTGGAAGAAACTGATTTTGATGGAATCCTATTCAGAATATACAAAGCTAATTCCAATGCAAATCCCCAAAAGAAGATTGGCATATCAGTATAGCTCATCATACTACGTACCATATCCAATAGGGTACGATGTCTCCTTTCAGATACACCATTCAGCTGTGGCGTTCCTGGAGGAGTTAGCTGAGAAACAATGCCATGCTCTCTCAAGTATTCATCAAATTCAGTACTCAAATATTCACCTCCACGATCTGATTGAAGAGCTTTAATACTCTTTCCTGTTTGATTTTCTACTTCAGATTTAAATTCCTTAAACTTTTCAAAGGATTCATGTTTGTATTTCATCAAATACAAATACCCAAACCTTGATTTATCATCAGTAAAGGTAATAAAATAATGAAAACCCCCTCTAGCCATTTCTTTAAATGGACCACATACATCACTATGTATTAGCTCCAAAATATTTTCAGCTCTTAGCCCTTGTCCAACAAAGGGTGATCAAGTCATTTTGCCCTGAAGGCAAGATTCACAAGTTGGAGTAGGCTCAGAGCCCATTGAGGATAAAATCCCCATTTTCTCCAGTTTTGCAATCTTATCTTCTACAACATGACATAACCTTAAGTGCCAAAAATATTTTGAACTTAAGTTGGTTTTCACCATGGCATTGCATTCTTTTAGATCACTTGCATTCAATTTGTGTTTGTCATTATTATCCAAATAATAAAGACCATCATTTATATAACCCGAACCAACATATTTATTTCCAAAATAAATATTGCAAACATCATCTGTGAACTGAAATTCATAGCCATTTCTAATCAAACTAGATATAAAAATGATGTTCTTAAAAGCATCAGGTACATATAAAATATTATCCAAACACAAAACATGTTCAAACATGTAAAAAGATTTAGATCCTATGGCTAAAGCTTCAACAGTTGAGCCATTGCCAATCCGGACTCTGATATCTTGAGAACGCAAGTTGCTACTATTTGCTAGTTCCTGCATATCATTAGAAATGTGAGCGCACGATATCTAAAACCCAAGCTGTAGATGAACTATGAGTATCATCAGAATCTAAATAACAAGATATGGACATACCTTCCGAAGGTGTATCCTTTTTGTCCTTCAGAGAAGCAAGATACTCTGGGCAGTTCCTTTTCCAGTGCCCATCCTTTTGGCAGTGGAAACACTTTCCTTTGCCTCCATTAGCTTTAGTATTCCTTTTCTGTTTAGCTATTTTCTTGGAAGGACAAGGAATCTGAGGTTTCTTTTTCTTATTGCCCTTCTTCTTGTTGGACTTTCCAGCAGAAGAAGATGCAACCAAAGCTACCTCTTTTCCTTTATTGCCTGGCATATTCTTTTGGGCAATAACCAGCATGTTGAGTAAACCAGCTAAGGTGCATTCCTGTTTAGTCATATGAAAATTTGTCAAAAAATTCCCAAAAGACTCAGGAAGGGACTGAAGGATCAAATCCGTCTGTAGTTGGAAATCCATGTTGAAGTCAAGATGTTCCAACTGCTCAATCAGCCGAATCATCTTGTGGACATGATCCCCAACATTACATCCCTCGGACATCCTCATCTGGAATAATTTGTTTAGATATCTCATACCTAGCATTCCTGCTGTGCTCACCATACAACTCTTGTAGGTGAAGAAGGATCTCACTCACACTCTGCATGTTCTCATGCTGCTTCTGTAACTCATCACTCATGGAAGCAAGCATGTAACACTTAGCTCTCATATCATGCTCCTTCCACTTGTCCAAAGTTTCATGTTCCTCTTGTGTGGCCTCAGGAGGTAAGGGACCAGGAACATTTGAGTTTAGAACATATCCTATATGTTCAAGGTTCAAGACAAGTTTCAAATTTCTTAGCCAATTAGACAGATTAGGTCCTGTCAACCTATTGCGATCAAGTATGCTTGCAAGGATATTGGATGGTGGCGGTTGTTTTGTGCTCATTTTATCGAGAGAAAATTAAGCTGCGACAAATAACCAGATTAATTAGTAAATGTATCATGTAATTAACCAAAATGATTATGGTCTTTTAATCAAATTGGTCCTCCCACTAACTTAGCGAATCCTACACTTTCAAAGTAGAAAACGGAAATCCTTGTTGGATAGATTTCTAGTGGGTGATTGAATTCTTATAATTCTATTAATTATCCTCAGGTACATCCATTATTGGAATTACAATAAACTATAAGTGAGCAACTCCTTGCCCATCACATCTCATGTAAGGTTCAATCCTTTACCTAGCCCCTAATACTCAAAATCTCATTTACATCCATTATTGACTTATCTTGCATTAGTTAAGTTGATCCCATTGAGCCAGTAATTATGCAAATAATTTTAATGTCCTCAGGTACATCCAATATTGGCCACTAAACCATTTACATATTTACAACATCTCATGCTTAATAATTATTCTTAAGAAAATCTCTTAAATTAATTGCATCTTATGCAACTATTTAAAATTTCTTAATATAATTGCCCCAATGGAGGGCCTATGTTATAATTACTTTAATTATAGCATTTCCAACTTAATCATTTGTTTGGAAGATTTTATGGTCATCCTAATTACTATTAAGGTCACACTTTGCACATTATCCAATTAGCATGCATATACCATATAATAGTATACATTCCCATACATCTGATGCATTCATGGATAAGCAATAAATATGGTATGATCATGGACTTTCTAAGGGATTCAATTTTGAGCCACCAAGAATTGAATCAGGGCATTCCTAGGTGCATTTCATTCATTCATTCATTTTACAAGAGTTGCTGAAGGAGTACATAATCAACACTTGATCTTGAATTCCTCCCACTGGTCCCACCAATGCTCTTAACCTCCTTGAACTTCTTGCAATCCAATATTACATAGTAATCCTTGGCATATCAAGGCGAATTTACAAGAACTTAAATAAATGAAATCACAACCCAAAAATTATTACAAACTTAATAATACATGCCCAAAATAAATTAAAATAAATTAATTAATTTACAATCCCAAAGAAACATAAAAGAAATAAATCCAATCACATGATGGATGATGGACTATAAAAGACCAATGTGATTGTATTTATTTCTTTTATGTTTCTTTGGGATTATAAATTAATTTATTTATTTTAATTTTTTTTGAGCATGTATTATTAAGTTTGTAATAATTTTGTTTTATAATTTCATTTATTTAAGTTCTTATAAATTCGCCTTGGTATGCCAAGGATTACTATGTAATATTGGATTGCAAGAAGTTCAAGGAGGTCAAGAGCATTGGTGGGACCAGTGGGAGGAATTCAAGATCAAGTGTTGATTATGTACTCCTTCAGCAACTCTTATAAAATGAATGAATGAAATGCACCTATGAATGCCCTGATTCAATTCTTGGTGGCTCAGAATTGAATCCCTTAGAAAGTCCATGATCATACCATATTTACTGTTTATCCATGAATGCATGAGATGTATGGGAATGTATGCAATTATATGGTATATGCATGCTAAATGGATAATGTGCAAAGTGAGACCTTAATAGTAATTAGGATGACTATAAAATCTTCCAAACAAATGATTAAGTTGCATATGCTATAATTAAAGTAATTATAATATGGGCCCTCCATTGGGGCAATTATTTTAAGAAATTTTTAATAGTTGCATAAGATGCAATTAATTTAAGAGATTTTCTTAAGAATAATTGTTAAGCATAAGATGTTGTAAATATGTA